>NW_013666155.1:416250-433967 GCF_000517525.1 Limulus polyphemus
CCCTCTAGTCTTACACTACTAAATTAGAGACGGCTAGCGCAGATAGCCCTCGTGTAGCTTTGCGCGCAATTCAAAAACAAAACAAGCTACATTTCGGATGCTAATCTGCTGCCATCTTTATGAATGTTTTGAAAAGGAGTATTTCTGTTTTGGTACAGTGTAACAGACAGATAAGATTCTGTAATATCGATCCATCTAAAGTAGCCCATTCTGCCTGAAAAGAAAAGTTAAAGAAACCTTTCTACTCCAACCTAACTGATAACAGAAAAAAATATTTAAGTGAAATATTTTTATTGTTTCGAAGTAAACATATATCATTCGATTTCAAATGACCATTGAATTACAAGGTTGGGTACTTCTTTTTGCAAATACTTTATATATTATAAAGTTATTTCTTTTTATACACATTAATGCAAATGTATCATAGCAAATACGATAAGTAAATAGTAAACATTTATTACAACTGAAATGCAATATCGTGAGCCATGGGCATTCAAGAAAATATACACCAATTTATATACTGTGAATGACAATACGTAAGTTTGAAATGTCACTACTAAATTTTGAGCTCCAGTTACATCGTTAAAAATTGTCAAATAAAATGCATTTTAATGAAGACGTATGCGGTAATCTTTAAGCTGGCCCATTTTCTGAGGACATTTCCCCCAAACTTATCTCTCCGAGTAAAATTTGTAACAAGTTTTGACGTAATAAATTCATTTCCCATTTCTTGCTTTAGGAAAGATAATAACTAAAACAACATCTTATATATCTATTTAAAGGCCTCGTAAAATAACGGAGGCATGAACCTTGAGTTATTGATCTTCTTTGACATCATGTGTAAAATTTTTTTGGGAGGAGGGGGGGAGCTGAAAATTTCAATTTACAAGGATAAATGATGTATAATAACAGAAGAACTGTTAAGAACGCTTTGCCAGCTAAATAAAGGTTTCAGTGTATTGCTGATGAAATACGCTTGTGGGTCTATAGGTCAAATGCAAAAAACGGGTAAGTGTTTTTAACGATTGTCATTTAACCACATTTGAAGGGTTCCTTGTCTTCTCTGTAACAAATGACTCCAAACAAAGTATTAAAGTTATTATACTTGTTATACAAGTTGACGCTTTGTTTTCACACGTTTTTTCTATATAACGGTCGAGAATACACGTTTTCAGTAATAGTGAACTGTAAAGGCAATTAAGGAACACTGAAAAATATAAAAGAGCAGTAATATGTATATTATAGTTGATTTGGCTTGTTATGAATTCCGCGCAAAGCCACACGAGGGCTATCTGTGCTAACCGTCTCTAATTTAGCAGTTTAAGACTAGAGGGAAGACAGTTAGTCATCACCACCCACCGCCAACTCTTGGGCTACTCTTTTACTAACGAATAGTGGGAATGACCGTCACATTGTAACGCCCCCATGGCTGAAAGGGCGAGCATATTTGGGGGGACGGGGAATTGAACCCCCGACCTGCAGATTGCGAATCGAGCGCCCTAACCACCTAGTCATGCCGGGCCACATTATAGTTGATATGCATCACTTCTTGCTAGAATGAGGACACTCCAGGTTTGTATATCACATTAAAAAATATTTTAGAAGTTAAAGTATGGTTTTTAGTTTTATACCATTTGCTAATCGTATAGGATTGTATTATTACATCCAGATCTAGTATTTGAAAGCTTTAAATCTCCACCAGTAGGCTGTTTGAAAGCAATTCATTGGCATACAAACTTGATACAAAAGTGGTAACATGAAACTCAAACGCACTGCAAGAGAAATGTTCTGAGCGGTCTTGATGTGGTGAGGAATTAGCTTAGCTGTTGTCCCCCAGTAGCACAGCGGTGTGTCTGCGGACTTGCAACGTTAGAAACCGGATTTGGATACCCGTGATGGCCAGAGCACAGATAGCCTATTGTGTAGGTTTGTGCTTAACCTTAAACAAACAAACAAAAGCTTAGCTGTTTTTTCGTTGCAGCCCCCTGGTGGCTCAGCGGTAACTCTATTGCTAAAAATCGGGTTTCGATACCTGCAGTGGACAGAGCACAGATATTCCATTGTGTAACTTTGTGTTTAACAACAAACAAACAATATTTTACTACATGATTAACACGAGTTTCTATTACTTTAACTGACAACAATGCTTTCAGTACCCTTTGTTTGGTATCAAATATCAACTAGAGTACACTGAAATTCTTTTATTTTCCAAGTTAGTTACATAAACTTTAAATGCATTATACATGTAGTTAACTTCTAACAGAAAATCTAATCAACCCAAAAAAAGTCCACGCGTATTTATCATTCGTGTATTTAAGAAACGATCGTCGTACATACACTAAATCATATTGTAGACACTAAGTAAAAATAACTATGTTATTTTCATTACATGATTTTTTTTCGCTGATAGCTTATACATAAACAACAAATGATATTTCAACTAAAAAAAACATTGTATTTGATGCCAATGTGTTTAATAAGACATTTGCTTATATTAAAGTTTTTCTTCATTACCCATTCAAGCCGTCTCCAACAATAGCATATAATGTATTTGTGGATCATCGCACAGTGTATTTACCTCCATCCTCATCAAACAGGGTCCATAGTACTCATAGATAAATACAAATATTGTACAATGTTTTGTCATCATCAGATCCAGTCATTATTAGTCTCAAAGTGGGTTCCTCGTCATCGAATTTATATGCTATGGTATTCTTCTCTGGCAGAATGGATGATGTCTGTTCGTTACTGACAGCGAATGCTATAAGAGAACAAGGGTCACGAGGTGACGCTTCAACTCAACTACAACAACAAAAACAAGTTTTACACGTTTAATTCAAGCACACTTTTTTGGCTCACTTCTTTTAGAAGATACTTAAATAAAGATATTAATTTGAGATTATCGTGTTTTTTGTTCAGTAAATATCAATCTCGAGAGAGAGAGTGAAAGAGGAGGATTAAATACTACTTAGTAGACTATGAACTGTGATGCTATCTGTGCAAGCACATATGGTGCATTTTCTTTTAATTATATCTGAATAAAGAATGTTTATTTTCGCAAACTTGCCCAGTTATTTTATTTTTTACACAAGATTAAAACTCAGTCAAATTTTGAAATACAAGTTATCCACAAATTTCCTGGTCGATCCTGTTGTAATTAATGGATCTATTTGAAACTTTTGTGGAAATAAGTTTTATCTGAAAACACCACATTAGATAGAAAGAAGGAATTTTGGTGCAGTGAAAACAGGATTTCTTTTAAAGTTTGATTTAATAACATATATACTAATCCTTTTCGATCTCTTGTATTTAGAAAGTTTAAAGTAGCTCTTCTGAATTGAGAATGGCATATGCACAAAACAGAAGCACTTACGACCAACAAGTATAATTCACTGCTGGAGAGAGATGACTGCATAAAAGATGTGTTGAGTCGAGGAAAAGATCTCTACTGGACATAACTTTTGCTTTGATGAGAAGGTGCGTGATTTCAATCTGCCTGCAAATATTGGCCCAGGAGGGTTGGCTCATATACCAGCAACCAGCGGAGAAAGGCTGAACATACCGTTGATGAATAATCTCAGGTGAGACAGTGGGCACCTACATATAAAGGCCATGAACTATAGGGTTATATGCTTTTCGGGAATGAAAGGTTTGTTCTCCATTTCTTAGATGTCACCTCATAATATCTGGGTAACGTAAGTCCATCTCAAGTAGTTCATTTTCCTGCCATTTAAACGAGGCACTATTTGTTCATCTGAGTTTTGGAGCCTCTGTGAGTGGCTTTCATCTAGAACCGAAGACATTGGATGCTATCCACCTTGCATGGCTTGGAATCCCATGAGTGAAAGGTATTGGTCAGCTGTACGGATTCTTGTAGGTAAGTCCAAAAAGATCATGCCTCTGAAGCTCAAGTGAATAACAAAACAAAATTTAGACCAGTTTCTAAGGCATTTCAAGCAGATTACTGCCTAGAACGGGATGTCTCGGGAACAGGCTGTTCAACATCTGTTCCTAAGTTTAGGTGGTCTATTGAACATCTGAACAAGGAGCAGTAATAGGACTAGGAGACAGTTACATATAAGCTGTGTTGCTGATCTAGCCCAGTGGAGAATTGGGCAATTTTTCAGGCTGAGTTCAAGACTTAAAAATATTGATGCTAAGGAACTAATTACCCATGTGGTCAGTCTGCAAATTACGAGGGAAAACATACCCAGCAATGTCCTTTGTAGATTGTGAGGATATCGTAATTAACAAAAGTATTGAGGAACTTCTCAATGAGCTTATGAAACAGCACTTGAAAGAGAGGAGCTTGCTATTGGAGAAGAAGAATGCTACAGCAGCAGCTATGGTGGCAATTCTGCTACCCAAGTACTTCCACCACGTCAGATTAGATATAACCAAAGGGTTAACAACCAATCACCCACAAATCCAAGCACATTAATGCAGCTACATTGGTCTCCAGTGAGTGGGGAGGGTCACCTCAGAATTCACCCATGTTATACACACTTCTATAAATGCTGATGCCTGCATGTGGACATTGTGAAGAACAGGAATAAATAAGCACCTGCTTCACTAGTGGAATTGTAGGGTACTGTAAAAGTAACAAAGATGGTAGAAAGATTAGTTTTAGCTGACAGATCAGCAGGTGTGAGCCAACACAAGATGTCAGCACTTGTTGAGTAGCGAAGTAGGCAAGGTTATTTGTATTAGCTATTGGACTACCAGGTCTAGGATGATCACCAACAAGTAGTGAATGCTGTGACAAATTCTCCAGAAAACTGATGCAGACCAAGTCGAGCTTGGCCACTTACTTAGTGAAACACAGTAAACTGCTTGCATCAAAGAGCTTGGTGATCAGCCCCAATGTGTTAGGACTTGATATGTTCTGATGGGAGTAAAAGGGCAAGGGATTAAATAACTGATAGGGATGAGACTGGTAAGAACCTTAGTGGACTTTACAACTTTTCAAGTCTTCAGAGTTAGACCACTGCTATGGCCAATGGAAAAAAATGGTGATAAACTAGATGATAGAAGAAAGGTGGATTTACTTTTTAGTCAAGGTGGCACCCACAGAATGCAGGTAGCAATTTCCAATCTTGGATGTGGAATCAGCATCCTCAAGATAGGTGTACTGTGAAGTTTGTCCATCAGTTTAGCCTGTGTAATGGGTGAGCTGATGTACCACAGAAAAGGTATCCAATTCTGATCAGATCCAAAAGAGGAACAGTGGACAGCATGAGTGTATGTAGCAGAAGGAACAGTAATAATTTCCTGTACATATGTGTGTTCCATTGTTTAGTCCAGAAAATGTCTGATGCATTACTGCAGTGTAATGTGCTGCAAAATAGCTATGTTCAGAAAGCAGGCAGTATTGGTTTAGACAATTATCTATCTACCAAGGGATGAGTCTCAGTGTTATGAGGGATTAGCTATTTAGCTGAACATTGGAATGATCATAAGTATGGTAAGTGAAGTGAAAGTAACCAATACTGGTGATAATGCTAGGGTTGCATCAATTTCACCATGGCATGGTTGCTGACACATCCAAAGTTGTTGGTTGAGGATTTTGCTGAATATCTAGACTAAGTATTGTGAAAGCAACTCAATCTCTTGTTTGTTAAATATGCCAAAATATTTGTAGGACTAAATGTCTGATTGGGTCGAACAGTGACACAACACTTATATAGACACAGGCAATTCATGCCTGATAAAGCACTTATTGTCCCAGCCTTCTTGAAACACTAAGGAGTTCACAAGCACTTAAATCCAGTAAATGCTGCAGGATGGAGTCATGGTGTTGGATATACAAGACTGTGCAGCTTAAGAGTGATTATTTAGTTATTTACTATTTAATGATTATTTAATCTTCATAATAAGAGTATTAAATTTAATAATCTTCAAAGCGATAGTTACGACAGGTTTCGTTGTGTAACTCTGTACGAGTGTACATTGTCTGTGCAGTTTAGTTGTGGTATTAGACTCTTGTAATATTGTTGACGTCATCTTGCTTGAAGCTTTTAAGTTTTTCTCTTTATGTGTCAAATTCTTGTTACTAAAGGGCTAGATATTTCTATATTCTTTTGTTGCATGTTATAAATACATGCGGGTACAGAAAACAAGTAAGTTAAGTTAATGAAAGTAAAAGTGAAGTGAGACTGCATGATTGTCAGTTGAGCCATAACGAGTGATTTCTAAGCTGATAATGTCACAGTTTGTATTATAACAACAGATATAAAGAATAATTGTCAAAGGATGTTCTCAAGTAATTGAACCCGCCTGTGTGGATTTTGACAAAAAGGAGACAATTACTTAGAACTCTAGATACAACTATGGTAACCAACAGTCATAGTGGTGATTTTGAAGTGAATTTTACAGCTTGTATTGTAACAATAGAGATATAGAAGAATAATCTGTCTTGTCAATTGGGTTCTAAAGTAATTGAACCAACCTGTGTGGACTTTTGACGTAAAATAGAATTATGTAAAGCTCTTGATACACTTGTGGTAATCCATGGATTAATGTAAGTGAATTTATCACCGACTGTATTGTGGTAACAGAGGAGAGAAGAAATAATTCGTCTGATCAATTGGGTTATAAAGTAACTGAACCATCCTGTTATCAGCTGTGATAATTTACACTGTAAAGAATTTTTACATACATCTGACTTGTTTTGAATATATTATTTTGAAACAAGTGGATTGTGAGCTTTCTGTTTATTGTTGAAATTTATTGCCAGCAAGTCACAAACACCCACTGTAAAGAATCCCGGCCCTTATAAAAACCTGACACATAATATTGAAGAAGCTGGCCACAAACCATCTGTAATATGATGGCAAAACTAAGGAAACTGAACTGCTCACTTCATTGTGGGTCAAGACCAAACTAATTGCAGCTATTTGAACTGGGCCCATTAAGACCCCTTTATAAATCCCCACAATTTGGCAAATAAACTCCTCCTCTTTCTTGTATGAGTTAACATTTTCCTAGTATCACTTTTAAGCTTGCTTTTCTTATGCACTGGAATATAATCTTCATGTCCTCAGACATGGACTCAAAAGTGAAACCAAACACCAAAATTCTTTACATAGACCATGCACCTCTTCCAGTGCAGTCCCTTAAATGTAAACTCAAGCAGCCACCTAGAAATAGCTGGTACATTGAACAGACCAAATGGCGTGACATATAATTCATATAAACTGTCTCTTTTGCTAAAAGTAGTCTGAGACATGTTTCATCATCTACCTTGACTTGTAAGTATCTGGACACCACACCCAGGGTTTTGAACAAATAGAAACCCCCTAACACGTTCAAATATTCATCTTTTCACAGTTAAGGATATGTATCTATTCAAATTACTACAACCACCTGTCTAAACTCAAAACAGCACCAAGGTGTACCTTCTTTCTTCCTGACAAGCACTAATGGAGATCAACCAAGCACTCTTATAAGCACCACTACTGTTGGTTTTCATGAATGTGGTAGCCAACTTTGGATGGAGCAAGTAATGTGATGATGCATTCTGATTCATGAAACTTGCTTTAGTGGATGCTCTAGTGCTGGCCTATCCCTATAAAGAATGCAAGCTTGTATTGATACCAGAGACAATGGAGTCAGATATTTTTTACCAGAGTTGTAGAATGATGTAGAATGTTTAATTCCATACATTGGACATATGCTCTCAGTTCCAAAATGCAAATACTGTATGACAAAAAAAAGCTACTTGCAACTGTCATTTTTATAAAACCATATTACTATTGCTTTTGTGGTAGAAAGCTCACCATTCATTAAAGATGGTTAGTAAACTCTAAAAACTTGAAGGGAATGATAGCACACTGGATAATGATGTTGCAAGAATTCATAACTTGGGCTTACAACATATAAATGTGGATGTACTATCTTGCCACACAGTTAAAGTATGCCTATTTGTGGAATGTTCTGACCCCTGCTGTGTGAGAGTTAAAACCATGACTATTTCAGCCATAGCAAATGAAAACCATGAAGTAGAAGATTCCATTGGCAGAAAAATACCTAAGCTAATGCTCCAGGAGTTATTGGATTAGCAAATAAAGGATTCTGCCCTACCATGGGTGCTCCTTACTAACTAGAAGGGTCAAAGCTCAACCAGCACTATTAATGGAGTGTAACAGGAATGAAAATAACCTATGGTACCTTTACAAGCAGTTATAAGTACTAGATATTGTTCACTGCTATCAGCCTATGAAGCATGATAGCCTGAAAGTTATGAAGCTAGCAGTCCCCAGAGCTTTTCATCAAGGAATTATCTGGGCTTTGCATAACAGTAAGTTGGAGGGCACTAAGGGGTAACTGACATTGGTTCTTTTGGCCGTAAGTGAATCGAGATGTTCAGCACAAGTGTGAATGCTGTACAGTATTTACTATCCAGAGGAAGAACTGGCCAAAAGAGAATGGACTCAAATAGGGAATTGTTAGATCTCTTTTGCAGAGGACAGTCCTGGATATTGCTGGTCTACTCATTGCTATCAAGTACCACAAATTGGGCTGAAGTAGATGATTCATTATTTGGAGCACTGGAAAAAATCCACATGGATCAGGGAGCTAACTTTAACAGCCAATTGTTCTCCGAGTTGTATAAAGTGTTAAGAGTAGTGAAGACTTGTGTTTTATCCATGTGTTTTAACCATGCAGTTAGGTGGTTGTGTAGAATGAGTGATGCAGTTTACCAAGTGGATGCTTTCAACGTAATTCTCTGCCACTTCTTCTCCATTGTCAGGTGGGCCAGAATGGCTTCAGACAGTGTCCTCATTCTTCTTCAATTCATTTGTCTCCTCTGCAGACTTGTGGCCAAGCCAGTGTACCAAAATCTTATCTGTGACATATAAATACAGCCTATTTATGTGCTCCACGTAGTTTTGTATGTCTTGTGTTCACTGTAACTCACATGTTAGACGAACAACTTCTCAGAGTATCAGATATGAACCAACCCAGACTGATCCAATTTACTTTCATGCTGCTAGCATATACCACAATAATACCTAGTTTCCACAGTTTTCACTGTCTGGTCATAGCACTTTTTCTGTTGCTATACAGTCTTCCTGATTTGTTGGACAAGCTTATGTGTTGGCCCTTGTTGATCTCAGCCACTTCATATACTCTTGGGGCACTAAAAGCGTTCTTCTCATGGAGTAGGACCACATATCACATCCACAGTATGTAGCAGTTCCCACAGGAGCAAGTTTGGTGAACAGCCCATAGATATCTGTTCTGTTGCAGTATATGACATCATCACATATGGTAAGAGATCATCCCAGTCAGTACAATTGGGATTAGTAAACTTATCTGGTGGTCTATGATGAACTAGATGAAGAGTCACTAGAGATGTAAGTAGCTAACAACTCTAAATGGTGGTAAAGAAACCAACATTAACCTTCTGATTGATATAGGTGGGAATAATGAATAACTAGCTAGGGTAGTCATGTAGTTAAAAAAATTTTGACTCAAAGGATGTTGTGATCTTTGTCCTCTGATATATGTTAAGTAAGTCACAATATATGCATTATATTGTTGAGTTATTGCTCAATTACCAGCTAGGATGATAAGGTAGTTGAAAGATTGCAGTTTGAAAAAATGATTTGTGACCCTCGATTTCTGAGCTATTGGGTAGTCATATCTGGCAGAATGTTTGGACTACATTTTACAGCTGCTATTCAATCAATAATAATTAGGGCAATCACTGAGCTGCACAATCATGGACTGAAAGGAAGTGACGTTCCATGCTTTTCAAGCTGTTAGGTGGTGCACTCTATTAATATACTAAATTGTGTGATTTCCAAATGATTATGAAGATTAGATTTTTGATTTGGTTCAGAAACCAGTTAATGAAGGTGTTTTGTGATCTTACTCTTCAAGTTTTTAAGTGGTATTGAGAGGCAATATCTGTACTACATTTTGGAATTATCACTTGATTATTGACAGTTAGTACGATTATACAATTAATAAAATACGTGATTGAAAGAGTGTTGCAGCCCTAGCTTTCTAGCCAAGATTGAGTGGATTTTTTTATATTTGAAACCTCAAATGATATCCTGAGAGGATCACACTTGTGACCTGAGTAGTGAGAACTCTTTAGAATATACCACACAATACTTGCTATGCCGATCTTATGATCTATAAGGGAGTCCTGCTTTCTCTGAGCATGTATTGAAATGCAGTAGTAAGAGCATATATTTTAATCCTAGCATATATACTTCTATTCGAGTAGTCTTACTTCATCATAATTTTTCCAGTGATTATTCATTTTATGAGGCTTGAAATACAAATGAGTAGAATTTGACGACTCCTAGATGACACTACCGTTACTAGTAAGTGTAGCTTCAACAAGTAACTCAAACATTAGTAAAGTGCTTCATGCAGTAACCAGGGGCAAGTTGTATAAACTACTAGAGCACTTGATGAAGCATAATGGAGTCATATGTTTCTAGCAATATACATATATAAACAAATGCACGTGTATGGTTCCACACGAATATCAAAAACGTTACACATATTTCTTCATAAGTGTTTTAGACAAATAACACACACGAATCAAGTACAGTATAAACAAGAAAAACAGAATATGAAAATGAGGGCATGGAAACAAAGTATTTAACCTCAATGATAAGAATTGATGAATATGAAGTTGACATCAATAAATGACTTGAAAAATGTTATGTTAGAGCAAGCAGATACTAGTGCTAAAGTGGCACTATTGTGAGATAGCCACGGAATGGACAGAGGGAGACCAGCTGTGGTGAGAGATTATTCCTCTTTTAAGATATATAAGGAGAAGGTCCAGCACCTGTGGATCAGGCTTGCCAAAAACAAGAGAGCAATAGAGAAAACTCAAGATGATCTCCAAACATCTACTGAGCTCAAATGCGAAACAAAAGTGGCCTTGGAAGCTCTGCTGGCAGATTAAGTGTGTGGAGATCCGTTTTGACTACTATCTAAGGCAACTGTAAATTTTGTATTATATTAATTTTTGTAAGTTAAGGAGTATATTTTGTATTTTAATTTGTAGTACCATTTGCCTTCCACACTCAGGAAGAGAAACAGGGCTCTACCTGTTTTTTTATGTTTTTATTTTTTGATTGAAATACCCTCACTCTTTTTACGGACGAGAGCGTGAGTGAAAGAGCAGGGATTAAACATTTTATGTATGTGTTATTGTATGTATTTTTATTTACTTTTTTATTTTAGGATGTATATATGTATGATATACTCTTGCCCACACATGCTCAGGAATGCACGCGAACAAGAAAAGGCTAGTTTTCTATTAGTGGGCAAATTTTCTATTCTAAGATGAAAGATAAATGGTTTTTGTTTATTATGAATTTAAAGTTGATTATTTTAATTTATTTCTCAAAAAAGGTTTCAAGAAAATGCTATTTTAATTTTACTGTGTACATCATTCTTCAAGGATTTTTGCTGTGTTTATGTATTACATCAATTTATGTTTAATTTTTATTTTGTATGTTTTGTGAAGTATCTCATTTGTCTAAATATGACCATTGTTTCTTATCATTGTTAAATGGCCCCCCTGTGGCACAGCGGTATGTCTGCAGACTTACAACGCTAGAAACCGGGTTTCGATACCCGTGGTGGGCAGAGCACAGATAGCCCTTGTGGAGCTTTGTGCATAATTAAAAAACAAACAAACAAAACAAACAAACATTGTTAAATGTTTTTTAATTTTATTTTTGATGCATAATGTTTTTAGTTAGCCCCTTTCTAAAGGGGCAGGTAATATTGTTTAAAGTGTTTTCTATCTTGTTTTGTCCTTTTAAATTCCCATTAAAATTCTATCTATGTTGAAGCATTATTTATTATGTTTTTCCTCCTTTTTTTCATTTTTGGTTATGTGACTAATTATGCTGGAGGTCCCAGTCTGAAAGTGGGTAGTGTGGCTCTGCTTTTTGGTTATTTCTTTCCTTTTTGTTTTTTATATATTTAGTTTTACATTCTGTGTTTGAGAGTATTACTTGTGCATTTTGTATTATGAATGTATCTACGTCAAATAGTATTGTTATATATTTCGAAGTTAAAGATCAGCACTAAAAGAGTGCTGAACAATTTATATTATGTGCCTTTTTATAACGTTTTTTTTTACTATTGGATCCTTTCTTTTTTCAAAGGTGCTAGTTTATTTACAGATAATACCTACAATTTTTAACTAGTATTTTTTCAAGAGTTTTTTGTATGGTATTATATTAATTTTGGAGTAGAGTTAAAATATTTTGATTTGAATTATTTCATTTCATAATCATTGATATTCAATTAAAAAATAAGTGTTGTGCCATCCTTGTGAAATTAACGTGTTCTTAGGAATAAAGAGAAGTTAAAATGCTCCTTGGCATTGGTGCGAGTTTAAAGGCTATTGGTTTTCAAGTTAATTTTTATTGTTAGCTTGAGGGTAAGCCTTAAACAGAGAAGGGAGGAAAAGTGTGATATGCAGAAATATAATTTGTCTTCGATATGGTTTTAGTTACGCAGGAAGTCTTACAATTTTTCATTTATCTATTTTCACAGGAATGTTTGCATAAACAAGTGGACCAGAATACCGTTGATGTTGTCATGTTCTACATATTTTGTTTCTTTGTTCTTGATAGTAGACAATACCTATTTTACCCAAGGGTATATTGCAGCAAATTCATACATGTTGAAAGGGTCACCAACTGTAATATCCTTTGTTGACCAAATGGATAAAGTTTTGTATGTTACAGTCAGTGAATGCTGTAATAGTACGAGGGCCACAAGATAACACTGTCAACTGGATAAAACCAAGTTTACCCATTAAATTCAACCATGTTTTCTTGGTTCAGTTCTGTAGGAGATCTTCAAGTAAAGACATTTTGAGATAATTATGTTTTAGTTCTGTGGAGATTAATCCCGAGAGAGTGAGAGATGGAGGACTAAACACAAGGGTTTTTTTTCTTTTTATCTGAATAAAGATTGTGTTCATTTTCTCAAAGTTGTCCAGTTTGATTATTTTTCACACAAGATTAAAGCTCAGTCAAGTTTTCAAATGTAGACTATTCCACGAATGTTCTAGTTGAGTCTGCTGTTTTCAGCATATTTATATGATAATAGTGTGGATATCAGTTTTCCTGAAAATACCACGGATTGTTCTTTCTGTGTCATTAGAGTAACATTACAGTGGAAAATCGCAACTTCAGTGTGATATATGACCTAGAGTAGTTATTCAGTAAGTCCTTAACTCGTGGATATACTGTTATCTGAGAACCAAAGAGTTAGAAGGAAATGATAAAATAAACAACAATACCAAGAAAAAGAAAAGGCTTTGTTTCATTGTTTATTAATATGCCGAGTACAAATAAAATGAAATTTAACATGAATAGCACTCACATATCGATTTTTCGTATATCAAGTGAAGTAGTACCGAAAGTATAAAAAATGTATTGATGTTAAAATAACTACATTTATGTTCGATCATTCTGTAGTAATTGATTCTGACCGTATGAAGACGACATAAATGTATATATATATTCGTCACGACTTTCATATTCTATTTCATACCATATTGTTTTTGTAAATCGAACAAAAATAGCTTAGGTATTCGTACCAATGATACAAAATCTTCGTAACCTGCCACCCCTTCCACATCAAAATAATTCTACGCTACGTTCAGTTTATGGAGAAATTAGATTCAGTATGTTACTCTAGATGAAATATGATATATATATTCATTTCATCAGTAAATGTATATTCGAGTTTCCTGGTAGCTCAGCAGTAAAAAAAATCGGGTTTCGATACCCCTGGTGGATGGAACACAGATACCTCATTGTGTAGCTTTACGCTTAGTAGTTGCCCGGCATGGCCAGGTGGTTAGGGCGCTCGAATCGCAATCTATGGGTTCGAATCCCTGTCCCACCAAACATGTTCGCCCTTTCAGCCGTGGGGGCGTTATAATGTGACGGTCAATCCTACTATTCGTTGGTAAAAGAGTAGCCCAAGAGTTGGTGGTGGGTGGTGATGACTAGCTGCCTTCCCTCCAGTCTTACACTGCTAATCTAGAGACGGCTAGCGCTGATAGCCCTCGTGTAGCTTTGCGCGAAATCCATAACAAACAAACAATTACGCTTATTAACAAACAAAAAGTTCAGTCGAATTTAGAAATTTATTTGTAACTAGCTAGAGTATGTAAGTTATGTAAATTCATGATTAATGAAAGGTTACCTTAGGACATGAAAAGTTGCTTCCCTTATATGTAATTGTAAAAAAAACAACAAAAAAAAACGCCCATAACAACCATAAAACACAAAATGTAAAACTGAGAATTTGTATGTACCCCCGCATGGACCTAATGAACCTCCATACCAATTTTGATGAAGGTCCATCCACACCCTGCGAAGTACTTACATGGACACACAACAGACAATAGACAATACTATTATATTTATATAGATATTCATTTTTAATAAATACATAGTAAATTAATTTTTCTATGACCAAACATAATGTAAAATTCATATAACTTATAGCTAAACATAACCACATGTACACATATGAAGAACTAATAACTTCACTACATGTCGAGGTGGAGCACAGAACCAACTGGAACAGCACTGGGAAAGAGTTTCCAGTTTAAACTAGTTATCTCGGGCGAATCACTCGTAGAGAAATATAGCCCAATTTTTGGATGTTTGTCAAAGGACAGATTCAGAATATCAAGAAAGCACAAACTGAACTGTTTTCCTTTCATAGACATTAAGCTTGCTTGATACAACAATAAAGTCTAGGATACAGTGGTATAGTGACGTTACCACAACTTGGTACTATTGTACTATAAAGGAGCTTCAGCAATTATTGTGATCTATGCATTATAAATCAGGATACGTTTAGCCGAGGAAAGTCGTGTGTGAAGGAATTCTAAAGACAAGCAAATATAAATATTGGAATTGCTTATATAGAAACAAAGCTGACTAGGCGAACAAAAGAGATGTAGAACGTAAGATTGTCCAAGGTTATTTAGAAGGAAATGGCCGACTGTTTATGAAAAAATAAGCTGCATTAGCCATGATATTGATGATATTTGCTTGTAAATAGTGAAAAAAGGCTTCCAGAAAATGAATATTACAATTTGTTACTCAAATTCAAAATAATATTAGAGAAGCTATATATAAAGCAATGAAAATTATTATAATGAAAAATAAAGCTTTTTTGATATACATTATTTCAGTTGCATTAAGTTTGTTTTGGCGCGAACAAAGTGTCAAAGTTATAATTTCTAACTAGTACTTGAGTTTTAGCTGAACCTCTTGAGTATTTTAGATTACTAACCTAAGTAGGTGCAAATTTTAGCAGTATAATAATCAGGGTAGATGATTTGGTGAGTTTATTTCTCTTTTAACGGATTTTGAAAGAAACATGAATTTTTTCATCCTTTAGAGACAAATTAGGTTATATTATTTTGTACATTTAGAATACTAATCTCAGGAAATAAGCTTTGCTTCTTACCCCTAATAGTTCGATCACAGTAATCTGTTTTAATTATATTTCTATACTGACATAATTCTGCTTATTTTTGTTTTCTTTTAGGAGCACCTATCTTCTTACAACGTCATGACTACAGATGGGGAATGAATGTTTAGAATGCTGGACGTTGTGGGCTTTATTCTTCACATGTGAAGCTTGCGCATAGAAGTTACGTTTTTAGTTTGTATCTTGGTTTTATTTGTCTGCCTTTTGTGTGTGATGCTTGATGATTCTGGTCTTATTTTTAGAACGTTATACGTGTATTTATAATTTGATATAAAAGAGAAAAAATTGGCAAAGCTCTTCCATATGTTTTAGGAATCAAGAACTACTCTTAAGATTTCTGTAAAAAACCCTACGTTCATATACTGTTCATTAAAAGAACATATTACATCTATAAAATATATTCTACTTTGTAGCAACTTTGTGGTTTCTTATGCACTTTTGCCGTTTTCGATATTTGAAATATGTATCAAATGTTGATTTTTTATAATACCTAACGATATTTAAGAAATAGATATTACCAAAAAAATAAATAATAAAACGAATAAATACGTTTAAAAGGAATCTTCAATTTATTTCTCTATATAAATAAATCAAAGTTGAGCTTATAATTCTATCTGTGAAAGATTCCCTTAAGACGTCGATATACACATCAAAATATCTTAATAAAAGCTTCAACAGAAAAGATGTTCCCTAATTCAAAGAAAAACTAAACAGGAGGCGCTGTCTTTCTATTCACCAAAAGATTCTGTCAGACGTGAGTGGGACTAACTTGACTTAACTCTGTTTCTGGAAGCTGTGTACACAAATAAGACAGGTCCGTGACGTAGCTAAAAAGACAGCGTTCCAGCAGGAGAACACGATCTAAATTCAGCCGAGCTCTTATGGAGGCCTTATTAACTACTTATGGAAACATATATAAAGAGGTATGAGTGGCTGTATCTTTACATTTTATATTAAATATGATCTAAAAATGAAATGGAAACGTCATTTGTGACAGAAACAGCCGTTTCACCGCTACACTATACAAGAAATTTATAATTATAGATTTTTCAAGGGTACTTACGGATAAGAAAAATAAATTTTTATCATTCTACTTATTTCAAGTAAAAAAACCCATAACTTTGGTTTAATATTCTAAGAAAAAAAGCTTACGAGAAACTTATTAACCACCCTAAATTATGTTACAACAGAACAGCAACAATAAGGGATAACTAAAAACATAAATTTATTTCTGTTCTAACTGTTAATTTGTCTAAAATGAAAGATAAAGGGACGCATAATGTGTCCAGCTAGAAAAATTGAAAATACGTCAATTTAATGGGTGTCAGATAATAAGGTGTACAGCAATACTAAATGGCTAGGCCTTATAATGGCTAGGCCTTATTAGATAGCAAAATATATATAATGGGCTTCCGGCGTTAAACCTCATTTTCAAGAATTTCAGAAGATAAAAAAAATATATTTCCTTTATAATTAAGATTTATATACCTTGCTTCAACTCCTCGTAAACAACTAATAACTATTTTTTATTCACAAAATATTTGTGTAGGAATGAAAACAATGATCGAAATCCAAGCGTGACTGTAAAGTTTATCAGCGTAATCTGTAAAACTTCCCCATAAAATGTCTCGAATTACTTTCATTGAAAAAAATCCCATACAACATACTCCTGTTAGTAGCAAAAGTATAATCTAATGCTTTAATGGTAATGTTAGAACAATTTGGATTAGGTCTTCGACAAGCTCTATGATACACTGAGACTAAGATGAAAAGAAAATTGATCAATCTACCGGAATAAGAGTAACTACAAGCATAATTCCCGACGTTCATTAAAAATGTATAGGAACTAGAAGGAGGAAATTCCGTTAAAGTCTTTACTTGGTTGTTCGGCAACAAAGAAACTGGTAGTTTAAAGTCTTTGAACAATACAGAAATACTACCGTTAGGTTACGTTACGTATTTTTTCACTTTATTTTTTAGCAGCAACGAAGCTGACAGGCTTGAAATATCATAATGAACACAGTGATATCACTTAATTTTCCCGTTATGCATCGTAACAAAATGTATAAAACATGACACAGGAACATCGCGTATATTCAGAAGAAAGTCACTCAATGCAAAACAGTAAATAGCCATAAAGTGAATAAAACAGTAAACCTTTTTGCCTTTCTTGTATGTCATTGCGATACAATTTTTTT
>NW_013666155.1:434766-446176 GCF_000517525.1 Limulus polyphemus
CCTCGTGTAGCTTTGTGCATAATTAAAAACAAACAACCCAATAGGTTCACGCTTCTCTTACTCCTTTTTTACAAACTAGGGATTCATAGCCCAGTACAATGTCACTATTGATGATCATCTACTATTCAATGTACATTTGGACAACTCGTGGAAGCTCTCCAAGATAATAAAACAAATTAAATTATGAATCCTAACTTCTACAACACATAATTAACTTTGCTCTAATTAAACGAAGTAAGATACTGCCTAACTATGATCACGTTTCTCTAAACCATCCGCAAGTGGTGATTTAAATGAAACTGTCACATAAATTATGTTATGTCTAATTAAAAACACTATACTACACGTTAAACATGCGTATTCATTAGCGAACGAAACCATAAGAAGTTTTAATGATGTCGTAAAGTTTGTGGAGATTGAATGAATAGCGTGTTTAAAAACTATGTTTCAGAAGATGAGAAATATCCTAAACGCTCGATACAATATTCGCTGTTGTTGTTGCTATATGTATACATACATACAAATATATATATATATATGTGAGTGTGACCTTTTCGAGGTACTTAAAAAAATATACATTCAAAGCACCACCAGGATTGAATTAAAGTTTGTTTTTTATCCTGATCTCTGGTTGTTTGGTAGCGCTTCCGCAGAGTTAAGGCTGATCTTAAGCCAACAATTTTTCTTATAGCATTAGACGTACAGGAAGTGACCAGACTAATAAAATGACACAATATCATATGTAACAGTTAAAAAGCTTGTGAAAAATACCCACAGTAAGTGGAACAAACGCGCAGAAGAATTGAAATTAGAGAAACTAATTTCGACATATATGTGCAACCGCTTTAGTCTCACGTTCTATTCTAACAGGAAAACTGGTCAACAACGCCTACTTAATCCCGAAACTTCGAACTTTCTTAAGGACACAGATGGTCAGAAAGCTGTTTAGCTGGAAGTGACCCGAGGTGCTGAAATTAGGCAGGCTTTTGATTAAGCAACTTTCGAAGTTTTTATTTTTATGTAGTTATCTTTTTGTATAAAACTATTGTTGGTTTCTAATCGATTTGATAACCAAAATGTCCTATATAAAGAAAAATGCCATTGTTTATGTTTCCATATTTAATATATATTTTTATATTCAGAAACTGTCGTGTCGACATTTCTTCCGGTTTTACCTACTTAACTTTTCTCTCAGGAGTTGCATAGTATAATATAAAGTCTTGTTTTTTTTATCTTCAGGTGCCCGGCATGGCCAGGTGGTTAGGGCGCTCGACTCGTAATCTGAGGGTCGCAGGTTCGTATCCCCGTCACACCAAACATGCTCGCTCTTTCAACCGTGGTGGCGTTATAATGTGAGGTAAAAGAGTAGCCCAAACATTGGCGGTGGGTGGTGATGACTAGTTGCCTTCCCTCTAGTCTTACACTGCTAAATTAGGGACGGCTAGCGCAGATAGCCCTTGTATAGCTTTGCGCGAAATCCATAACAAACAAATTATCTTCAGGTATTGTTCTATTTAAAGTGGGGTTATTTTTAATCGTGTTGGGATATTTGTGTGTGATTCTAAATTTGTTCTTCCTTAATATTTTCTGAAGGGGCTCAGTTTTTGAGTTGTAACCAATATAAAGTGGTTTCATATTATTGGTGGTTAATCTTTCTTTGTCTTCATGGAATATTTTTTTCGTGCTATAAGATGGCACTTTGTAATGGGACACTGTGAAAAATGGAGTTGTTTCAAAATAAGAAATATATTTTTAATTTCGTCTTCAAGCGTTGTTGGCTGACATATTCAATAGGCTCTGAGGAAATGTGAAGAAATACTGAGTGTTTTAACGTGGTTATGGTGGGATGAAAATAAATGAGCATAATTTAAAGAATTTATTGCTATTCTTTATATAGAGAGGACTGGTTATGTTTTTTTTTCTTGTTATTAAAATATCCAAGAAAGGAAGTTTTTATCTTTTTTCCATTCAGTTTGATAGTGGAATGAAGATGATTAAGATTGATGAAAAAGTTTTCAAAATAGTTTTTCTTGGATTGGCTACACAGAAAATATATCGTCAGCATATCAGGACCATAGAATTTCTAAAGTGTTAATATTTATGGAAGAAAATATTTCAGTTTTAAAATATTCCATAAAGATGTAGCCCAGTATTATATATATATATATATAAAATAAGTTACATTATCGAACATTCACAGGAAACTGGATCAAATAGTCAAAATGAATATCGCTTTTTGAGTGTTAACTTTAATTCTCTTTAACCTGTCTCGTTGAATCGTGTTCATTCATCAACGTAAACATTGTGTTTGGTTACAGAAGCATATAATTAATAGTTCTGAATGGCAAAGTAAAACAACCAGACTCATCATGTCTGGAGTACAGTGTATTAAAATATAATATTCTTAACAAAGTTTTTTCAATTATTTGTATAGAAGCTGTATTTAGAAACAACCAAGGATTTGCAAGAAAATTTAAAATCGAGTACATGCATTTAGTTTTTTTAATATATTTAAAACAAATTGTATTTCTTGGATTTACTCTTAATTTGCAGCACATTTCTGACTTTGAACATCTGTTTCTTTTTCAGCGAAAACCTGCACTTGGAGAAGCAAGAAGATAGAAAGCAATCGCACGTAGTAGCTATATATCTGTGTGTTTTATTTTTAATTATTTTCCTTGGCGGAATTTTCTTGTCTCTCTTGGTTCCTTAATTTGTTTTTTTTTGTGTGGTTACTCTTACTATTAGATTTTTTGTTGTTATAATTTACTGGGACGATTACTTTTAGCATTGCTTGCATCAGCCTTGTGTTAGTTTTATGCCCTACAATAGCCAAGTAAATGTTCCTTCAGAACATTTGTGGTTGTATCGTTAATCAAGACACTCAAGTTTTAGTTTTTTATGTACTTGGGTTTGTAAGGACGAACGTAAAACCGTGGAAATTTCCCTTAAAAGAAATAAATAGCGTTACCAACCCAGACTTGTAGAAATGGTCGTGAAAGTGCCACTTGAAAAATGACCAGTTTAATCCATGTGTTTGTGTGATATAGTGTTTGCAATATAACTGAGTAACGCCCAAATAGACTTAACATCAGAAAGATACACCCGTTTAGAGCTCTAGAACTTAGGAACGAGTAAAGAGATATATACACTGAATTGTTTAGAGCCGTCGTATGACAGCACAGGAGAAGGAAGAGAGATAGATAATAATTAGATAGTCTTTTTGACCGTATCTGCTTATATTTCTTACTAAGCTGGTACGATAAATCAGAAGAAAAGTTAAGAAAAATTATACTACTTTGTCGGAGGTTTAATTTTGTCCGTTCGTTTTCCACTGCATAGCTAAGAAAATAGTAATTGAATAGTTAACGAAGTTTAGAGCCGTTTGTTTGGTTTTCACTCTACACAAATAACTCAAGGATTAATGATACATATGTCCAGGGAAGTGATCACGTCGAAGGTATAAGAATTAGAGGAGGAACTACATTATGGATTGTTTGGCTATGAAATAGGTGTAGGAGAAGCTAAGGAGAGGACCAATGACAGTGATTTGTTTTGTCCCTCTGTTCATACAGGTGAGGCGTGGTGATAGCATTAATCTAACTTAATAGCCATTAAAGCTACTTGTTTGCGTCTCTGCACGATTGGTTAACCCTCGAATTCCTCGTTTACCATTTACAGCAGGTGGGGTCTACTTATTGAGTAGTTTTATGTTTGTGCAGTTACAACAATTAGTGTAAAGAACTTACAAATACTGGGTAAAACAATGATTTTATATGTAAAATACTTATAAAACACCAACAATAATAACGGAGTTACTTGCAATATTGATGTTTGTTTTTAATTTTTTTTGTGTATGTCATTCATATGCTGTTAGAGACCCTGTAACCAACAATGTCTTGAAACAACAATGCACGAACCAGCAATGTCAAAAACCAACAGTGCCATTGAACACAGCAGTTTTGTATATGCGAACTTATAAAAATGTATTTAATAATTCCATGGGGTATATCCCAACTGTAATTCTAAGATTAATGACGATTCAAAATATCAACAAGTTTGGTAAACACAGAAAACTTTACTTCTACAGTGAAGAACAGTGATATAAGCAAATAATTCTAACAGAACTATGAGAAGTAGAGCGCAGTACACTCCCTCCGAACATGATGTAGTCTATGCAACAATTATATAAACTTATTTTACTTTTTTTCACAATAAATATAGAAAGTTTAGTACTTAATATATGGGTCTGGTTTGGTCTGCTGGTTAAAGGCACTTGACGGGTCGCGTATTCAAATCCCGTCACCGAACATGTTCACCCTGTCAGTGAAGGTAACGGTCAGTCCACTATTCGTTAGTAAAGAGTAGCCAAAGAGTTGTCAGTGGTTGATGCTGATTGGTTTCGAAGTTAGAGACGGCTAATGCAGATATCACCCGCGAAATTCAACAAACAAACAAAACTTATTATATTCATGCATTCGCATTTTCGATCATTTCTACTAATATTACTTTTATAATGATTTTTACCACTTTCATTTCTATAAATTTGCTTATTGTGAAGCACAAAGTTAAAGAACGGGCTGTCTGTACTCAGTCCATCGATTTGTTCGTCCGTTTGTTTGTCGTTAAGCGCAAAGCTACAAGATGGCTATCAGTGCCCTGCCTCCACTGGTATCGAAACCAAGTTTTTACTGTTATAAGCCTCCAGACGTACAGATTAGTCACCGGCGGGCATAGGAATAATGTACCAAATATTTGAGCATGATAAAAATACAGTTTTTGTTTGTTTCGAAGATAGCGCAAAGCTACACGAGGGCTATCTGCACTAGCCGTCCCTAATTTAGTAGTGATAGACAGCTAGGCAACTCGACCCTCCGCCAACTCTTGGGCTACTGTTTTACCAACGTATAGTGGAATTGACCGTCAGATCATAACGCACCCACGGCTGAAAGGGCGAACATGTTTGGTGAATGGGATTCGAACCCGAGACCCTCAGATTGCGAGTTGAGTGCCTTAACCACCTGGCCAATTAGAAACATATTAAATCACATGAAAAAGCATAGTCAAGATGTTCATCAGTTGAACAAAATACACAAAAGAAAAAAAAAAGATGAGAAAACAATATTTATGACAAGTGTAATCCCAAATTAACTTTATATTTTTATAACATAAAAATACTTTCTAAATGTTAAATAATCATGATAATCAAAATTCTTAAATAAATATCGTAGTAATGCTAATAAATATGACTGGTTTTCAATAAAGTAATCCTTTTAAAGTTCTTTTAAGAGTTCAATTTCAGATAGGATACCAAGCACAAACAGCACTGTACTGATACAGACACCAACTTTTCAAATTGCTTATAACGTATTCCTCTGACACTATGCTATATAAAACGGAATTTTCAGTTGAAAATACTGACCTGTCGCTCCACTTATAAGGTGGGTGGGTACTTCGATGTATTTGTTCTATGTAAGGTAGAAGAATGTTATGAGGTGTCGCTCAGCTTGGAGGATCGACTTTAAATGGCAGTCAATTCAATTTTATCGCCTTACTGTTGCTTGGATTATGGGGGAATATGCTGCTTTGATATGCTTTTCTAAGCGAAAGAACAAATTAGTTTCCTTTCTTGTCAGTAATACATTTCTATAAAACTTCAGCCACAGGAACATTTTTTACTACTTTCAGAAGGGGCTGTTTCTCATGTTGTAATGGAAAGGTTATCAGTAATCGAATTTTCGCCTGAGGGTACTACTGTGTTTATCTAACCAGATTATGTTATGTACATGTTTGATTGAATAACGTTCTTTTTTTTAGAATTTTCAACATGGTTATTGGATGTGAAATAAATCATCATTTACTTAAGAAAAATAACATTGTTTTTCTCTAGCAGTTTGTTAAAACTGGAGCTCAGATGATTGCGAGTTGAATACTTGAACAAACTGTACCTTGTCTGAAGAATAATATTCCATTATTAAGACTTTTCGTACGCCACATATTTTAATAATAAAGTGGCCTAAAGGTAGCGGTAAATCTGCAGGCTTACGATATTAAAAATCGGGTTTCGATATTCGTGGAAGGCAGATCACAGACAGATGGTTTTCTCCACATCTCATTAATATTTATTTACTTCGAAATGTATAACTGTAATCTGATCTAAGCAACATATCAACCAAGGAAAGTAATTCCAGGCTAGTCCTTTCTGTTAATTTGCTTCACATTAAATTCGTGCCTACAATTCTCCTCCGTCCCTACTGGTGAGCTGTGTGAGGGCGGTTGTTTGCGCCGCCCGACAATATAAGTACAAGAACTGTTAATTAATTTAGAGTATGTTTTAAAAATGCGTTTGAATGTGCAAATAAACAAGGAGCATTAATTTTTGAACATGCATTTTGCCTGAACTATCCCGTCATTTAAACGCTGTGATGTATTTAATTTAGTCAAATTCCATGCTTTTACTTAGCGTGTTTGATTTTATTTTATTTTTTGCCTGCCAGTATTGTTACAAGACAATTTTTTTTTGCTACAGAGAAATGTGTTCCTGACTAGTCTGTTTCGAAGTTAGATTTATTTTCTCGAAAACCAAAACTTAACAAATATTGGCTTTAACAAACAAAGGTGAGAAATGATGTAGTGTCTGCTATTCAAATCTTCAGTAGTTACACTTAGAAAGTGGGAATATGAAGGTCGTACTTCATAATTCGCTTTCTGAACTTGATACATTCGAAGCTATGTAAATTGTAAATATGAATTTCGTAAAACGAGGGAAAATCTAAAGTGCTCGTTTCAATTCAAATATATTAAATTTCAATTCCATTCATTCAGTTAGTTTGCTTATATAAAGAGAAAAGAGGGTTCAGTGAAGTTTTATTAATACATCATGAGAATTAGTTGAAATACACACACCCTTTATATATATATATATATTAGTATTATTCGATATTTTATGGTAATTAGCATCTTTGAAAAGTACGTTATTTCGAGATCTACTTTTTTATTATTTATAGAGAGAAAGTTTCATCTCTTAAAAATAAATTTCGGATAATATCTATAACTTTCCTAATTAGAAAAATTTAGCAGAATATCTCATTGCTCGTATATGATAAAATTCAATACATTATACGCTTTGCTACGAAATCTGTTATTAAGTTTAAAGTTAATTAAGATACTGGAAAGACAAATTCAGTGTTTAAAAATAAAAAATACGATTTTTAAGGAATATATGGCGTTTTTCCTTTCGTTCATGGCCTTTCCCCCAGTGGCTCGGCGATAAACCTGCAGGCTCATGACGCTAAAAGTTGGGTTTCAATACCCATGGTTGGTAGATCTCAAATAACCCATTGTGTATCTTTGCGCTTAACGACAACCAAACCAAACTTTTTATTCAATCAGTAGTTTAAGATTTCTTGATTTTGTAGCTGGAGAAGTAAATTAAATGTCACGTAATCTTCTAAACTACATTTCAATTTCAGTTGTATACACTTATATTATTAAATCAATATTTTTATTCAGTCTGATTACAAAGATGAAATGAAAACATTAAAAATTATTATCATAAAACGTTTTTCTCAGATTTTAAGATGTTACGGATTGAACGTTAAGAAATTTGTATTTGGAGGATGTCTACCACCAGACTATATTACATACATAAGTGTAATATTATATGCATTTAAATATAGAAATTTAAACCATTTACACCCCAAATCAAGCAAACAAGATTTTGTAAATATGGCGCTTGTAATGGCTTTTATTATATGTGAGTAGGTTCGCCCTCATAAGGGTTTGTGGTAATTCTGGTATTTTATATACGTTTTTTAAATATTTCATTCAGTTAAAGTTCTAAGATATGTATGATCTAACAAAAGAGTCAAATAAGTATAAAAATATGTTTATTAATTTCAAAGATACGTTTCGGATAAAATAATAGATTTTATGTTGATTTGTATTGAAATTAAATTCCTAGGCAAATGAACAATGAACTTACTTTTTAGTAGTTGATTTCTAAAGAACTTTACACATAATTGAAAAATACAAAAAGTCGTTGTTGGAAAAAAAAGTCGGTAATTTGAATATACGTTTTGAGGTGCTGTACGATAATAATTCAATGTGGTTGAATAGGGCTTCGGTTGAAGGTATTAAAAAATGAAAAGTTACATTACATTTGAAGTAGTGACAAGAATTGAATTATCTAAATAAAGTACTGAAGATCCTGTGAAGAAGTTCTGAAAGGGGAAATGAGATTTGGTACGAGAAAGTGCAGAAAAGTTAAAAAAAAAGTCTAACGGAATCGTCACAAACGGACTAGTTTATCTACTGGTAGGAGTGGAGAGGAAAAAAGTAATAGGTTGTCAGAGTTGGAAAAATATGTTTTCGAGTGTAAGGAAAACGAAGAGGAAATGTTTTGCAAAAAGACAGCTAGAATACTACGTTTCCCGATATTAAATAGGCAAGAAAAACGAATTAGTTTGCATACAGTAGAAATGGAATCAAATGAAAATTAGAAGATATTGGATAAATCGGAAGAATTTTACAAGAATATAGACACAATAAAAGATAGAATGTCGAAAAAAACGAATTTTAAATGTATGGAAATGTACACGAAAGATGATTACTCAGTACAAAGTAAAGGAATTTAAAATAAATTGTTTGAAATGGTAAAAAGAAGAGAGAGGTAGAGGATGAAGAAGGTGTGTGTAGGATATGAAAAGATAATAATTGGAGGACAAGATTTTGAATAGGAATCAAACTCAGAATTAATGATAAAACTGGGGAAAAGACTGTAAGTTGGTAAAACGAAGATCAAAAAACACTGTGGAGGAAAGGAAGAGAAGAAGCGGAAAATAACGTAAGAAAAAAATAAGAGTAACAGGATATAGAAAAAAGTTGTCAACACAATGCAGAAAATGAAAACTAACATAGAGAAGAAAACGAGAGGTGGGTATTGAAATAGTTTTGTGTAATATGGCGGGATTATTTAACGATAATAAGGATTTAGGGAGTGTGTTCGGAAACAGTAAGTGGTGACCCTAATAGAAGCATAGAGAAATAATTTGACATGAAGTAAAAGTAGAAAAATAAATGGACAGAGGGAACAAAGAAGAGTAAAAGGTCATGTAATAAGAGTTAAAATATGTTTCGGATGAGAAGTAAAAATGGAGAGAAAGGCTTTGGGTATTTTAGAGAGTGGCGTATGTATGCTCCCGCATTTGAAGAAGAGCCCGAGCCAGAAGGGGGCCCGAATCGTAATTACGTAAATGTAGTTACGAAACTGATTTGAGTAATATAAAAAGAGGGAATAATTTTTGTGATGTATAATAGTCCAGATTGGAATAAATAATTGAGAAAAGACATGTAAAATTAGAGGAAAGATTCGCGGCAAGGAAAACATATAATGCTGATGGGAGATATTAATCAAAGAATGGAAATGGTATGGTATATCCATAGAAAATGTTTTAAATACCTTAACAGAAAACAAATTACAAAAAAAAGAAGGAAGTTGTTTGCAATATTTTGTAGATTTAAAAACTGCTTTCTGTGCTGTGTTGATTTCTTAGTGCAAAACAACACCATAGACCATCTGCACTTTGTTCAGCGCGGGGAATCGAATCCTAGGTTGCAACTTTGTAAGTTCATGAACTTAACGTTGAACTACTGAGAGACTAGATTGTGTGTACACAGAGAAATTCTTTTAAAAATAGAACTAAAAAGGAAACAGAAAAGTCAAAAAGTTTTTGTGGAAGGGGAAAGGAGTTAGACAAGGATGATCGTTAACTCTTACGCTATTCTTAATATATTCAAATGACTTAGCAAATGAATGGATGAAAAAAATTGGGAAGCGTGATAGGAAAAAAATGATTGATTTGTGAATAACATTGTAATGGTGAGTAATTATCCAGAAGGAGTGAATAACATACTTAAAATAGTTGAAAAATATATGGAGAAGAACTAACGAACCTTAAATTTAGATAAATCAAATAACACTAAATTTCGGTGTTCGAATCCTGCAATGGTGCAATAAAGATAACTCTATTCAACTATGTGCTTACCCAGAAATAAACGATAGAAAATTATAGGTGGTGGTTTTTAGAAAGGGAACGGAAATGTTCCCAGATAGAGGTGGTCAGAAGGTATGCATAACTGGGATATTGGGTTAATAATAGGAATGCAGCTTGGTATATTGGGTTAAAAATAGAATACGGCTTGAGACGAAAGTTTGTTTGTTTGTTTGTTTTTGAAATTTCGCGCAAAGCTACACGAGGGCTATCTGCGCTAGCCGTCCCTAATTTAGCAGTGTAAGACTAGAGGGAAGGCAACTAGTCATCACCACCCACCGCCAACTCTTGGGCTACTCTTTTACCAACGAATAGTGGGATTGACCGTCACATTATAACGCCCCCACGGCTGAAAGGGCGAGCATGTTTGGTGGGACGGGATTCGAACCCACGACCTTCAGATTGCAATTCGAGTGCCTTATCCACCTGGCTATTTCAGTGTATGAATCATTGAACTTTAAAGGGGTCATACCACAGTCTTCTGCATTGATGCCATGAAGAAGTCTTATTGTGACTGCATTTATTTCACGAATAAATATTTAGGGAATAATCTAGGAAAATCACATGAAAAGATATTTCGTTGCCAGACAGATTTTATTTGATATGAGAATCATATTGGTATCATGCCCAACAATTGAGCAATCACACTTCAAACAGGAGGGGGGGGGGTCAAAAAGTCTCCAAAATGACATGATTTATAACATACTTTCTATGAAATTACTTTGTATTAACTTTTGCAGGATAATGAGTCATTAGATCAAATCGCATTATGATTTCTTGCAAATTTGTTGATAAACTGTTCAAGGTTATTTCACCAACTATCGTCACCTGTTCATGATTATTTCAATTTAGCTGAGGGTTGGAAGCCATCAAGAATTTTCTGATGTAGATACATTCCTGCATCTTTAACCATGTCCATGAAACCTAATTCGTGTGTATATTTTACTGCTATATTAATATCAACATGAGAATTATACACAATATAAGATAGGAATTTCCCTATATTATCTAGTTTACAGAAAGAGGTACTGTCCTTATGTTTTGTATCTTTTTTGAAGTTTGCTTTTCAGCTTTTGTCCTTGATAATTTGAATTTGGGAACACATTCAACTGTAAAATTCATAGTTTTTGCAAAGATCAACAAGTTTTATTATCTTATTCTTTTGCAGAACTTGTGTCTTCAGCTTGGCATACAGAGAACACCTTACTCTGGGCATCTTCTAATTGTGTTTGATTTAAACTTTCTTCGTCATTAGAGCTTTTCCATTTTCTGGTTTTTGTAAGAACTTAGTTCGACATTACTTGTGATATATGGTCTCAGAGGCAAAGAGACCATGTCCCCTTATTGTTGTGAGCAGT
>NW_013666155.1:447104-450661 GCF_000517525.1 Limulus polyphemus
TGTTGCAGGAAAGCTTGGTAAATGCTATTATTAACTATTACATAGAAATTTGAAGATAGAGAAAGGAAGAAAGAATACAAGCAAAACATATAAAATATACATTGGGTTCAGCTAGAAACACTCCTCGTTACATTTGGTGATTAGTAAAATGAAAAATATAATGTGTACATGTATTTTAAATATATTGAAGATGAAGAAAGAAAGGTTGCCAAAATATTGTTTGAAAGTAGTTGCAAAAAAATTTGAGAAATACGAAAATATATATTCTCTGATGGGAAGTGAACGTTTGAGGATAGCAGAAATCCTGAAATATGTCGGTGATAGTTGAAGGGGAACAAATTAGAAATATAGAAAAAAGGTAAAGATGTTTATGAATAAAACATGCAACAAAAGTGGGTAAAATCATAAAGTTTACGCACTGTGACTGTTCTAAAATATAAAAGAAATGAAATGATACACGAAAAAAAAAAAAAGAAATTTGGAAAACTTTAACTATTGCTAGAACAACGTGTGGTAAGACTCCTCCAAATGAAACAGAAAATGGGATAAAGAAGGAGGAAAGAAAATGTAGAATTTGTGAATAAAAGCAAAGAACGATACTAAATATATGAAATTGTAAGGGGATGGGATAAATACTCATAGTTGAAACAAAATGGAAGAAAATTGGGAGATTCTTGGACATGGATATTAATAAAAGAATCAAATAGTGAATACACATACGTACTTGTACATACCTTACTCCTTAAAATATGATCTGAATATACGCAAAGACAGAATACACAGAAATAAAAAAAATCTTTCAAAAACACTTATAAAGTAATGGGTGGTGTATAACTGGGTACTAGCATTCAAAAAAGTGTTCTGATCCATTTCTTCAATCCTGCTGTGCAACACAGATTCAGTGTTTTAGTCTATAATGTCCACTACATATTGTTCACTGTCTGCAGCTAACTGGGATGTCAAGTTATTGTTATATACATATATATATAGGTACGTTAATGAATTCATGGGGATTATGATATATTTTCATGCTCAAGTTTGTATACTTAATTTAATGAATGTTATTATGAAACATTTGTCAGGGGCAAACCTGTTAATGAGTTCATGGGGATCAGGACATATTTTCATGCTCAAGTTTGTATACTTAATTTAATGAATGTTATTATGAAACATTTGTCAGGGGCAAACCTGTTCTAAAAGGATGGAAGCCTAAAGAATATATAAATTTGAATTGAGTAGGTGTTTTGTTCAATGCTATCTTATAACGAGAATGATTATTAGTGATTCCTTTCAATTCCAGCTCGAGAGCAATACGTTATGTCAGCGGTTTGGTTTAGATATGTGTTTGACTTAATTGTACCTTTTTAAAATATACTTAATAGAGATGGAACGAAATGTTTGTAAAGCTTTAAAACACGTGTTTTATCTACAGATATGCCCCCCAGTGGCACATCGGTATGTCTACGGACTTACAACGCTAGAAACCGGGTTTCGATACCCGTGGTGGGCAGAGCACAGATAGCTCATTGTTAAGCTTTGTGCTTTACATCAAATTAACTAACTAATATCTACAGATATCGAGTTTTCGTTTTACATTAGCTTTAGTCTTTGATAGATTTGTTTGTTATGAATTTCGCGCAAAACTACACGAGGGCTATCTGCGCTAGCCGTCCCTAATTTAGCAGTGTAAGACTAGAGGGAAGGTAGCTAGTCATACCACCCACCGCCAACTCTTGGGCTACTCCTTTACCAACGAATAGTGGGATTGACCGTCACATTATAATGCCCCCACGGCTGAAAGGGCGACCATGTTTAGTGTGATGGAGATTCGAACCCGCAGATTGCGAGTCGAGCGTCCTAACCACCTGGCCATGCCGGGCTCTTTGATAGAACTAAAGCGCTGATATTTGCGCTTCGCCGGTGGGTCAGCAGGAAGTTTACGGACTTGAAATACAAAAATCCGAGGTTTGATCCCTCGGAATAAACATCACGCAGAGAGCCCATTTTGTGGCGTTGCGCTGAAACAAACCGATATTTGTGAGTTAAATAATTGAAAAATGTATGTTAATCTGGAGAATAATTTTTCCATAGATATTTATGTCTTTATTCAATGTCCAATTATTAATATTTATCCACAACGCAACTGATTTTTCACGCCTAATATATCTTTCTCCGCAAGCGATAATACAATAGAGATTGTTTGTTTTCAGGCATTAAATTTTACCTTCTTCAGTCTTATCTAAAAAATTATGTATTATATTGTCGACATACTATTTGGAAAAAATATTTGTATTTAGAAGTACTTTAATATTATTTCATTTCTTATCTAAACTGGTGTACAGACAGACTAGTGTGAAAGGATCGCCACTTTTGCTTAGTTTGATTAACATCAAGCTTAACAAAGGTTGCAACTTTTACATAATATTATAATCGTTTCAATTAATGTTATTTTAAAAATCTTGTTTGGTGAATAAATGCTTAAAGCGCAGGAATAAATAAGTTAAAATAATAGTCAGTGAAAATCAAACTATTTTAGCAACATTAACCAAGTTAGTTAATGTCATAAGAAGGACAGAGTGAAGATTGATTAAAATATATGTACATATGCAATGGTAAACTGAGTTAATATTTAGGCAATATAATATCAAAAGACATGTGTGTATATATACATATTGCGGTGCGATGGTTTAAGGCTTTTAATTAAATAATATTAGATTTCTCAACAGTCTATTAATTAAACACACTGAATTTGGGTCGTACAGCTCGGATATTGGATTTTACATTCCGCAGCATTTGTTACATTTTCGTAGCTTAAATAACGGAATCTATTAATCATTTATATTAGCATGAGTTATATTAGACAGGTAAATACTTGGTAGAATAAAAATAACCAGGTATATTTAAGAAAAGCGTATTTGATTAGTTTCAGATATTCGCACAAAGCTACTCATGGGGTATATATAAATATGAATATATATATTGTGTGGGTTTATCACTTGCGTTCCGTTAACGCATGAAGTATATATATATATACATTATATCTAATGTTATGCAATACATTAATTGTTCATAGGCGATTAAAATCGGTACTATAAAACAATAATGAACTTAATATAAACCATAAACAACATAATAAAATAGAAATCCAAAATTATGCCTCTGTTATCATTTCTTGTTGTCATCCATAAGTCATAAACGATAATATATGTTTTTATATCACCCAATTGCGTTGGAGGTATTCAATTTATCAGACAAAATCCAAACGTTAGGACTTAAGTATGACAATAAGGAATGATAACGGAGGCATAATTTTGGATTTCTATTTTATTATATTGTTTATGGTTTATATTATGTATATATTTATATCTATATACATAGTTAGACTGCTAGCCACTGGACCATGATCGACTTCCTATAAAAAAAACAGCCTGAATTAACAAATATATACTACTTGGTTTTAGAATGTTGATTCATGTCAAATGATTTAACCGACTTCAATATTTCATCCAGTGAATACTTAAATGTCCCTCAGGGGATCAGCAGTAAGGTTACGGACT
>NW_013666155.1:450972-453636 GCF_000517525.1 Limulus polyphemus
ATAGGACGCAAGCAGATTTTTACATCAAATTTTGGGGTAAAAAAAGTGCGTCTTATACACCGAAAAATACGGAATGTTGTTTGCCAAACCATCTCTACTGACCTAAATTTTTATTTATTTTAGTTCTAATAGAAGTTTTGATTTTCTTGTTTGCAAGAGTCACGATTATCTGAAACATCATTATTTCTTACTGGTCTTTTTCATGATTTCTTTCGTCACTATTTATTATATTTTATCTTATTGCACAAGAACTCAGACAAACGTAAAACATACTGCTATTACTTTGTAGGACGTGAGCTTCATATTTTAGTGTGATATAACACAGGTTATGAAAAACGATGATATATCTCGAAAGCGTTCTAACGCAAAGGAGTGGGTTGAAATGAAAGACAGATTGTGCTTTTATAATAAATTTTCAAACAGACATTAGATAGGAAAATCTCAACAAAAATATGAATTGTTTTCAAAGCTGTGAGGGAAAAACAAGAGTTTTCTTCCATCATAAGAAATTCTGCATCTGTTTTAAAATGAAATTAGAACGTTTGTTTTTTCTATTTATATGCGAAGTCATCAGTTTTCACTAAATCTTATATATATATAGTTAACTTTAAATAAAAACTTTGCTAACTTGCAAGATTAAATTAACTATTAACCTCTAAACATATTTATAATGTCAGAAACTTCATGTTCGATTTTTCTCGAGCCCCCCAGTGGTACAGCGTTATGTCTGCAGACTTACAACGCTAGAAACCTGGTTTCGATACCTATTGTGGGCATGGCACAGATAACCTTTTATATAGCTTTGTGCTTAACTTCAAACATGTATACAAACAAAAACGATTTTCTCGAATAATGCTAATCTTTTTTTGGCTTCTCATTGAACTCGATAATCTGTACAATGATGTTTGTTTGAAATTTGATTTTATTCAATATAAAGGTTTTTGTTGGTAAACTGGGACATAAAACTGATAACTGAAGTATAAAAATAAGCGATTTTATAAAAACTGGCGTTTTTGTTAAATTAAAACTAAATTAAGTATCACATTAAGTTGAACTTAATTTATTATTCGTTGACAAATGAAACCATATGGCGACAAAAAATTAATATACAGAGTTAGTTAACAATAAAATTTCCCCACCCTGGTAGATCAGGGGAAAGTCTGAGGGTTCATAACATTAAAAACCGGGTTTCAGCACAGTTAGCTCATTCTGTAGCTTTGTGCTTACTAGAAACAAACAATAAAATAAATCGTATCCTGTTTATAAAAAACAAAGAGGACTAAAAAGGAACCATCGAAAAAACAACATAAAATGTCAGACCACTTTAATAGATGTTTCATAATTTTCCACATTTTTTGTAACAATATAATTCTTAGAACGATAATATTCTATAACTGATGCACATATACTTAATGTTATTAGAGTTACGCATGATTTATGATCTCAAAACACAAATAATCCTTATTATGAAATATTGTGTCCACAGGTGTTAATAGTTAGATAACATCCATCTATGAGTTTAAAAACTAACAACCCACGTCTACTGTTACGCTTATTTAACAGTTATATTTAAAACAAAACTAATACTACTTGCCTCCAGTAGCAAGTCTACGGACTTGTAAATATAAAAACCGGGTTTCATTACCCGTGGTGGGCACAGCACATATAGCCCATTTTGTAGCTTTGCGCTTAACAACAAACAAACCAACCAATACGACTTGACTGAGATTAGGCAGACTTTTATAACTAATGAATTTTCTTTAACTATAGACATTAATTAAAAATAAAAAACTCAAAAGTTTGGTAGTTTGCGTACTACAAAGATAGTTGCTTACACTTGAAAATTTAATAGTTCTCTATTTATAGTTTCGGTCGTTTCTCATTCGACGAATTACCCATGCACGATAGAAGAACTATTTAAAGACCAAATTTGGCAGTTGTCCAGTGATATTATTTTACCTTTTGGAGCGCAGATCAAACAATGCTATGTTATGAAGTAGATGTAAGGTAACATCGGTGGAAATAGAGAGAGTATGAGAAAGTGGCCGGCCTTTGGTCAGTCTCTGTAGGGGACTACGGTAGTCTAAGGTCAGCAGTATGGAGACTAAAAGACCCCTTATGGTTATGAAAAGTTATAATCCAATATCGGGAAACAGGTGCAAAGACAGAAAGGAATGGACAAGTCCGGCGGAAGTTTAAGAAATTACGATAAAAGACAGGAGTACAACGAAAGAGAAGAGAGGAGAAGACCGGGAGACGTGAGAGAGAACGAATATACCGAGAAAGAGGCAACGGAAGAAACTAATATTCTGCTAGTAAGAAAGAAAACCTATTTTTTCAATTTATGTGTTATTCATTAGTAGTAATAAACAGCAACTTGTTATGTTTACATAAAATTATACTGAAAGAAGTTTTACTAAAGTTATTAAATAATGTAAAGCATTTCTTTACATGTGGTGCAAATTATGTTTTGGAATCACTGAAAGTTTTTCTCTTGTTGTAGGATTTGCACACTTTACAACTACTGCTACCTTATGTCACTACAAAATGAGCTACATAATTACGTTACACGATAGCTATCTGCGCTAACCATCTCTAATTTAGCAGTGAAAGACTAGAGGGAAGGCATCTAGTCATCACCACACACCGCCAACTTTTGGGCTA
>NW_013666155.1:453646-466899 GCF_000517525.1 Limulus polyphemus
CAAACCCACGACCTTCAGATTGCGAGTCAAGCACCCTAACCACCTGGCTAAATTACATTTTGAAAGAGATAACGTACAGTGTTGTGAATTTATACTTTCAACTAAAAGATATTCATTTTCTTCATAGTAGGAATCCAGAACTTTCAGCAAAGAGTTGTTCACATTCGATAAAGTATTAGTCATTCTCTAATAGTTTCGAGTGGTTTAGTTAATCTAGTAGTGCCAGTTTAAATGCAGCATATATTATGGTAGAGGTATAAATGGGCTCCGCTTCATTTGTTTTGAGAAATAGGATTGATTACTTAAGAAGTATTATTATAGGTTTATGATTTAATTAACTTGATCTGTTGAACCACAAATCTTTGTTTTACCCATCCTAATCTCATCTTGTTGTAATGGATTTAGGGGCTTTTAAAAAGAACTTAATTATTATACATACAACGTGATTTTAGAGATGTTCGCTATATGTATCATACTTAATATTTTCTTTAAATTTTGTTTGAATAGTATTATTGATGATAACGTTTAAAATAATTCTAATTATTCTTATTATTATGCTTTTTATTAATGAAAATTATTTTGCATTGTTACCTTAGAACATTGTTTCAGGAATAACCTAAATCTCAGCTAGCCGAACCTCAAGAGATATTAATAGGATTATGGCCGTAAATGTCGGTAATAGTGATGATGTCCAACTGATAAATCAGTGCATTTTAACCTTTACAAGTTTTTTATTTGTATCATTTGATGACATTATACACTCTTTTCAATGTGTTATATAGAATTAGTTTCGTTAATTTATGTTACTTTTTACTTCTGATTTATTGTTAAGTTACTTTTTCTGATATTATTCATAGCATATAGAATTATATGCGAGATCAGGTTTAGAAATGTATACTTCATAGCGTTGCAGGATAGTTGTGGCTTAGTGGTTAGCGTGCCGGGCTGCATACCTGAAGCTCCAAGGTTCATGTCGTAATTCCTCTGAATATGCTTCGTACTTTCAGCTGTGAATGGGTATAAGACTAACAGTCATCCCGTTATTCGGTTCAAGTTCCCTGTGGCGAAATTTATTATTGACCAGCTAACGTCCCTCTGGTGCAGTAGTTCAAATTAGGGACGGTTGTAGGGAAAGTGATGTAAGACGGTCCCCTTCGGTAAAACGGCTACCCCTGTATATCATAAACACACTGACCGAACGACGTCAATGCGAATGATCAAAGCGCGACTTCAATCTTTTGTTGTTGAACAGCTTTGAATTAAGGTTAGTACCTTAATTTTTTAGGATTATAAAGTAAACATTTCACAGAATTTCACTTTGTGGATTTCAAACAGTGAGGGATTACAGACATCCGAATATGTCGTAAAAGAAACACAGTTTAAGTTCACAGTCTTTTTTTCACTTTTATATAACGTGTGATTGTTTTTATTGTTTTATTGTTTTTCATGTTATTTTCTTGTTTTTTCTTTTACCTCCATACTTCTTATCCCACACCAGTGACGTATATTTCATCCATAGACTTCCCGCAATGTACATCACTGTACCACACTAGTACTAACGCTATTTTGCGCTATTGTTCCGGATAATACGTAACTTGTACATGACGCACAACCCTACTAATCACTATCGGAAGCATTCAAATTACCAGTTGTTATGAGTTTGATGGGGGGACATTTTACTCCATCCAAGGAGTGCATATTTTCAATATATAAAAAAGGTTTATGGCCAGTTATTGTTTAAACTAGAAATGAAATTTATAGTAAAACATTTTTCACTTTCAAATATTTGCTTTTTTTATGACATTCATCTTAATTTGTGAAAATCGCATCCAAAGGTAAGGTAGCCATATTACTCCACCTGGATGAACTGAAACACAAATGCTCTATATGAATAGCAAAACAAATATGATAAAAGCATTATATAACAAACACATGTCCATTCAAAAACTAACAGATTTGAAATATTGAATTATGGCGTACTGAAGTACAAAAATAATATACAAATCAGAGCACGTTTTTTCTATAGTATGATAGTACAAAGTGTAAAAATTGCTGAAGATAATTTGCTAAGCCGGCAGTACGTTTGAGTAAACATTGCGCTGTGTACTGGCTAATAAACAAACGCTGGAAATTCTTCTCTTACATTGAATTTCTACAGGTTATTGGAAAAATAGTAACTGACATCATAGATGAAATGATATACATATGTTGCTAGAGGACTTCGATAAAATTTGACTTTATAGTCTATGAAATATGAAGGAAATGGTAGTTTTTATTTAGTGTTTTTCAGTTTCAGAAAAGCTTTTCGTTTTTGATACAGTTACTTTTAAAATGTTAATTCATAATGGATTACACTGTAAAAAACACTTGGAAAACAATCATGTTTAACTTCTCGCGTAGCAATCTAACTTATTTACTCACTTAAATAAGTGTAACATGGCCGGTGAACATATTTTGCTTCATTGAATTTGATAATAGTTGGTTACGTCACGATATACGAATAAAACGTTTGTCAGAAAATAAAACTCTTTACGTCACATGCTGCTAAGAGTCGATTCGCTATTTTACTGCGCGTGACTGAGATTAGGTTTGTAAAGTTGTAGTGAAAGTTGGCTACGAGCCGAAGCTTCTGCTGCGTGATGGAAGCGCCTCATCGCTGATGGCCAACTAGTGGCTCATTAAATTCCCGTTATCGCTAGCATGCCGATATCTACGAGAAGCAAGATCGTGCTTTTTTTCATGTAACTCAGTTAGGAATTAACACTTCGTGCATATTTGCGTGTCAGAGAACGCGAATCGCTGTCAACATCAACTACACTTCAGAATTTATAACTTAATACCAGGATGACATGTAAGCATGCAGTGAAGGTAAGATTATTTAGCATGTAAAAATAACTGTATCATAAGACACAGATATTTTGAAAGTAAAGCAATGAAGAGACCTAAGTAAAAGAGGATAACATCATTTAATTGTACGAAAACTTGTTGCAAGAGCTATCTTCGCTAGCCGTTCCTAATCTTGAAGTGATAGACTAAAAGGAAGGCAGCAAGGTAACACCATCCACCGCCAACTCGAGTGCCACTCTAATCAAATAATGATATTCGTCTCTTATATAAATATGGAGTGTGAATTTTGTATTTTGCACTAACGGGGCGCGAACCACGGATCAATAGTCCGTTGACCTGACCAGTGGGCCACTTAAGGTAGTTAGTAAGTGAACTAAGGCACGATTTGAGTGGATAGAAATATTTTCAGTTTCACGCGGCACATTAAGCAAGAAGATGACAAAAGTAAATTATTTTATGGCGAACATGTTATTGATAATTCGGCATGAAAGTAAAATTTGTACATTGCATATATTATTTACCCGAATCATTATGTCTCTAAGCAAGTCAGGTTAAAACAGGAAATCTTATCATAACGGTTTATGGGGGATGGGGGACTTGTTTTTCTTCATGAAACAAATAAAAAGGTTTCTCAAAACTATGCAGCGTATTACGAACTTAAACCGCGACAAGACAGTAACAATTACGAATTTACTGTTTGTGGTGAATGAGAGACACATGTATTCAAGCTTTTGTCACACACCATTAGCCTAGTACCCTCTACATGTGGCCCTCGAGATATGGAGTCAACATTTGATTTCCATCCATGTGTTGACCAGCATATTGGACATCACAATAGCTACTCCATCGATGATCCGATCACGCAGTTACTTTTGTCCTGCGGACGATGTTATTCACATAACCTAGAGTACCGTATTTACCGGTGTATAAGACGATACTTTTTTACTCTTAAAACGATGCCTGATTTTACCCTTCGTCTTATACCCAGGTTCAAATATAGAGTTCCAGTTAGAACTCTCTAGTTAATAACATATTAAACCAAAACTACATTGTACCTTTTACTTTTATTTGCGTTGACATCGTGCCAACTACTGCGTTACAATGTCATATTTGTAATTGTATCATCTGTCTCGGTTCTTCATAACTAGAAGTTATTTATCTCACATGTTAGTTACAATCAATCAAGACATTTTTGATTTGAAATGTATTGATCTCATCCTTTATACTAAAATATTGCTAATATTATATCAAAAAAGTTAGTTTCTGTAACATATTTTTATAGTAAATCTCTATATCTTAAGGTTTAGTATTTTTTGTAATAGAAAAGGAGTTCAACTGTGATGAAAACTTTGTAAAGTTGTTTATCACGTGTTTGTGATATAAGTTATGCAGCATTGAACTGTCTGTAGTGTTGGAAGAGCATAAAAAAACACATTTGTGATTGTATTGATTACCCCAGAGCGCAGGTTAACACAGTTTAAAAATAACTTCTAAGAACTTTTTTATAATAGTAGCATCCTAGACTTGCTTGACAATAGAAGTCATCCTATACACCGAACCTCAAAGAAATACACTTATTTGCCCTAAAAATCCAGAGTCGTCTAAAACACCGGTAAATACGGTAAAAATTCCGTTCTTGTGTAACACACTCCCATACTATTGAAACCGTCGGTTTCATTTCTTAATGGAATATTCATCTGGTAGATCCTTCCCATATTTTACGATATTGTCTTTGCTCTAGAGTAGGCGATTACATCTCTGCTAGCCATGAATCCTAGGATTCACACACACTCCGGGCATGCTAAACATTAGTGCTCCCTCCCCACCAAACAAAAACATTTTGATTTGTCTTCGAATTACAAATAAAACCAGTAATTAGCGGATAAACTAAATTGTACTAGAAGCACAACAATAGAAGCTTGAGAATCGAGTGTTGATAAAAGGTCGACTAATCTGCTTAACTAGAAAGTGTTAAGCAAGTGTTTAACTTTGTTGATTCGTTACTTACATTGTTGGTACATGTACAGAACGTTCAATCATATTCATCTATGTATGGATCGATCAAGGTCATTCTATGTATACATTTACCAGCTCTCAGCTTTTTCGATGTTGTGTTTGTATAGAGGATGTTGTAAGTCAATGGTCCAAATCTTTCAAAGTGGCATTTTTCAGTTAATAAACCTTGACACCCAAAAGGATTTTGACTTTCTGTGTTATGTGCGCATTATTAAGTGTATCATGTTTCTTACACTTTAGTATATAATTTGAAATAATTATTAGAGGAAGTCATACTCACAGGTAACATTTCGGCCATAATATTCTGACAGCTAATATTATCTATTGTTGTCTAAATCTGTTGTCAAATAAACGACATAGAATAATACTCACTCACACACACACACGCGTGAGTATATGTATCTATGCTATACACAATTACGTAATTATAATACTAATAAGGGTTGTCGTACTTTTGGGCTGTTGGTGTTGTGTATGACAGTTTGTAGACTATGTGTGAAGTAAGGCGATTAATAGAATGAGTATTGGACAAAATGCATATAAAAGTTTTTCACACACACACACACACACACACACACATATATATATATATATATTTAAATTATTTTAACGTTTATACTATGATGTTTCTGCTTGTGACTTTTTCATTATTGACTTCCATTTTTGTTTGTTTTTTATTTTTACAAAATGTGTTTAAGTACTCTGCTTTTTTTTTGCTATCCCCCAGTGGCACAGCGGTATGTCTGCGGACTTACAACGCTAGAATCCGGGTTTCGATGCCCGTGGTGGCCAGAGCCCATTGTATAGCTTTGTGCTTAATTACAAACAAACAATTTTTTTGTGCTAACTTCGGAGACGCTATAAATAAGTACTTTTAGATTATCCGTATTAACCAAATAACATTGAAGAATTACGTTAACGTTCAAGATCTACTAATCTGTAGATTTATTAACTCAACTGACTTCGAGAGTTTAAACTATATACATGAAAACCTTTGGGTGATGTGGCCTAGTGGTTAGTTGCTTGGTCGGTTATCAACACGGCCCGGCATGGCCAGGTGGTTAGAGCGCTCGACTCGTAATCTGAGGGTTCCGGGTTTGAATCCCTGTTCCGCCAAACATGCTCGCCCTTTCAGCCGTGGGGGCGTTATAATGTTACGGTCAATCCCACTATTCGTTGATAAAAGAGTAGCCCAAGAGTTGGCGGTGGGTGGTGATGACTAGTTGCCTTCCCTCTAGTCTGACACTGCTAAATTAGGAACGGCTAGCGCAGATAGCCCTCGTGTAGCTTTGCGCGAAATTCAAAAACAAACAAACGGTTATCAACAGGATGCGGGTTGAAAGGTCACCCGCACTTTGTCCTTGAGCAAGACACTTTATCCAAAATTTGATTCATTCTACGCAGCTGTAAAAGTGAGTACCAATAAATGGTTGGAGGTTAATCTGTGATGTCATTCCATCACAGGATGTGAAAACAGTCTCGGCCGTTTTTACTACAAGAAACTGGAGGTAAGCACCGACCGAGTGTACCTTTAATACACGGAAAGGATGGAACTGACACTAAAATATGGAAATACTTAAGAAAGACGAAATCCTAGGAACAAGAATATATACTAAAAGCTTAAAAAAGTTGATCAAACAGCAATATAAATATATATACTATACTAGATGTACTTCCGCATTGTCCCCGAAAGTGTTCTGTTTCAAGAGTAAATAAAATCAAAATTAAGAGTAACAAAATTATTTTTGCTTTTGAAGTTCATATGTCATGCTGTGTTGTAGTGTACAAAGTGCATAATCTTCTCGTGATTAATGGCATGCGCACGTTTTACTGACGTTACGATAGTACGAATTGCAACGTTAAACTACCCAATGTGGTGTCATTTTAATTTCCACTGACTGACAGACAGGCAACATGCTATTGTATAGTGGTGTGAGTGTTTAATACAGGTGAACCCTCCAGGCGGCCTTCGGCCCCCATTTCGGTGAAATAACAGATGATCTTTCAATGATGCAACTTCTTTCATGAAGCTGGTTTCTCGAACCTTCTGAAAACTTGTTGGTTTTAGTATTTAGCAAATAAAGTCAGTGAAGGTGATAAGGATTATATTGGCGTTGGGCATTGAAAATGTTCCACAAATGATTCCTTAAGATTCTTCAGCTATTACTAAGATAAAAGTCAAGACTATAAAGCAAACTAAAGCGTTCAACATAATTGACACATTATATAAAATATACATTCACGAGGTTCGGAATTAAGTTTCTTATATGATATACTTAGTCACTCCTATTATGAACTTTCATACAAACCAGTCCCGAAAATGCAATTCCAAATTACTCTGCTAGTACAAAGTAGGCCTAACGTGTGTTACGGATATTTGACTTTCAGCAAAATAGTTATGAATTTTGGAATCAGTGGCTTTAAAAGTAATGATATATTTAGCAAAATAATTAAGAATTATGGAATAGTGACTTTAAAAGTAATAACACACTTTAGCCTTAGCCAATGCTTAAAGACTTTCTTCTATTTACAAACTGTACAACAGTTTTGGCACGAATTTCAAGGTTTCACCATAAAGGTGGCACGTTCTGCCTTATTACACTTACAGCTTACACTTTCATGCTTCAAAAGTGTATTTGTAATGAAACAATGTTAAGAAAATATCCATTGAGTCTGTTTGCTTATTAAATATTTTAATCTGCATAACTGAAAATATTCATAACACAATCAAATAAAACCCTGGTTACACCAGTTGTATGTATTTGTTATGATATATTTGCCATTATCTGGGAATTTTATGTACTACTGACAATTTCACTAATTAATATTTTAAATTCATCAAGTTGAAAAATATCATGCGTTATGATTTCGAGAAACTTCAAGTAAAACTGTATTAGAACCACCAAGTAAAACTGTATTCATTATAATCCCAGACAAGACTCTATTTTATCTCTCTCTTGCAATGGTATGAATCTCTATGTTATATTTATACCATCTCTTATAAATATTCTCCCTGTCAAACATTTCAGTGTCAACAATGGAGTATTATTTTACTTATATTGATAGAAATAACAGGTCCATCACATTTTGCAATAGTATATTCCAGGTCATTTATTATCTGCACTCTTTGTGTGATTGCTTCATTTATATTAAATTGATAAAAGCAGAACTCCAGGTAATGTTTCTACAAAGTGTGGGCCAAACAATTGTATTTGTTTACACATATAGATATATATATTGCTATATAAATATGCCATAATTATGCTACATCAAACACTTCATGGTAGAGTCATCCATGGGTCATCATACTCAACTCAGTTATATAACAGGCTTCACAAAATGAATTATCACTTGCAAAATGCAGACGGATTTTAACTAAAAGTTTATTTACCAAGATTAAAATTCGTGTTGCAACTACTGTATTCCAATACATGCTCAAGATAGCTGGAATACTTTGATTATATCTTCGGCATATTTTCTATGAAGACTGATTAAATATCTAGTGAGTACTAACTGGTATGCTCTGCAGAGTTCTCACCACTCAGCTAGATGGCCAGAGTGACTACTTGAAATGTTGGATGATATCTTGCATCAGAAAATTCACTCCGTAGTTTAGAAAGCAACCCTTTCCATCATATAATCACCTTAACTGTCAATAATCAAAAAATAAATCCACAATGTAGTACATACATTGAATCTCAATACCACTTGGTATCTTGGAAAGCAAAGATTGTTACTTTCTTTCAAACATCATGTGCTTGAACTAATGATCATGCTAGCTTTCATGATGAATCTTATTCATATTGATTAGGAGGCTGACATCATTTCATTTGCCAGTCAGAGCTGGTAGTCAATTATATTTCCAGAAAATTCTCACCTGGTTCATCAAAGACTACCACCCTCGTCAGATATATTGGAATGATTCAAATCAGTGTCTTTGTTTTCCTTTGGCTCATTAATTTCTTCTCTAGACCTCTTGTCAAGACAGTGCATCAAACTCTCGACTGTGATGTGTGGATGCAGCTTATCAATGTTTTCCATGCGCTTTTACGTGCTTGACATTTATTATACTTCATACATTAGAGGACCAACTTGTTACAGTATGAAGTATGGACCAATCCAACCAGATACAAGTTGCATTTGTGCAGTTGACATGTTCCACATTGGAACATCCATGTTTTTACCATCTGATCACAGTACTTTTTATGCCAACATGCTGCATTCCTGAGTTGTTGGTTGGAAATTTGTGTGAGTTAGCCATCGTCAATCTCAGCCATTCTATATGCCCTTGCGTACACAGGTGAATTTTCCTTTGAGATGAATGTCCATACATCATGTCCACAGAGAGTAATGGAATTAATAAAAAATGTATCTTGTGCTAAGAGTAGTCTTAGCCCTCTTTTCGTCATTCAGCTTGACGTGCCAGATCCAGAGTGTTGAACCAAATGAAGCCTTTTAATGTGTACACACTTTATCCTGACAATCACTAATGAAGATGACCAAGCATTCTCCAAAAGTTGTATGACTATCCAACAGCATCCATTGTATTTCAGTGCTTGCAATCTCTCCAATGCTCCAAGGAAGCCAGTGAGGCAGTTGCTTCATTGAACGTGCATCCTCTATGTCTATAATCCCTTTACACGACAACGACACATTAGACTTTGCCTGGATTAAATCATGAAAAAACACTTGTTTATATGGAGGTAATATTATTCCATTTGCTACCTCATTAAGTGAACTGTTCGTGGGTCCCACCTGTTAGGCAGTTGAAAGCTTTTGTAAGGGACATCAGCTCAACTGATGCACAGACACAATTGATGGATAAGCTCTACAGTAAATTCATCTTAAGGATGCCGATTCCAGGTCCGAGAAATGACTATTTTCATTCTGTGGGTGAGATCTAGAATGAGCCAGAGATCTACTTATGTAACAACTAGTCTATTGCCATTCATCAGAATGAAATCAGTGTTCACTGGTCATAGCAGTAGTCTCACTCAGAGGGCTTAAAAGATCATAAGGTCCACTAGGGTTCTCACTGCTCCATTACGGTTTCATATTTTAGTTTTGAATATATTTATGCCCCTCTAACTGACTTATCGTTACACCGTATTGCTTGGCGCAGACAATGCTTATTTTTTGAGAGCAGGAGCTGTATAGTCCTTTATATGAATCTTACTTACTTACGTAAAGACAAATATTTGTGTTAAAATTGGCTTTTCAAAAATAATAAATTATTAGTTTTTATAATACACAAAGTTTCACAGCGTAGGGTATGTCTCCATTATATTTACGTACTAAGAAAATATATTCATTATATTCACGTGCAAAGGAGAACTATTCATGTGCTAAGGGGATCTCCCCACCAGATTCAAGTGCTAAAAAATCTCATTGGATTCAAATGCTAAGAAGACCTCTCCATCAGATTCGAGTGCTAAGGAGATCCTTCCATCAAATTCAAGTGCTTTCTTGGTGTTTGTGATGAGTGTTTGATTGCATGTAAATTTTTCTTTTCTTTTTTGAATTTCGCGCAAAGCTACACGAGGGCTATCAGCGCTAGCCGTCTCTAGGTTAGCAGTGTAAGACTGGAGGGAAGGCAGCTAGTCATCACCACCCACCGCCAACTCTTGCTACTCTTTTTACCAACGAATAGTGGGATTGACCGTCACTTTATAACGCCCCCACGGCTGAAAGGGCGAGCATGTTTGGTGTTAGAGGGATTCGAACCCGCAACCCTCAGATTGCGAGTCGAGTGCCTTAACCACCTGGCCATGCCGGGCCTATGCATATAGGAATACGTGTCATAATAATGCTAATACATGTTTTAATACAAAATTTATCACTTGTTCATAATGAAAACATTTACTAAAATTGCAAAACAACCCGTAGAAATGCAACACAATTTCAACTTCATTATTTTATCCATAATCCTAGAATAAAGAAAACGATAAAAATTATAAAGTTTGGAGATGGTTTGATTGTGCAATGAAATAAACTTTACTATAAATGTACAACGTTTCGACAAGCTTATGTCATCACTTGCACCTGTTATACATTAGTAATAGTTTTTTTCACTATCTGTTCAAGGCGTCTCCAAACTATATTTTTTAAAAAGTGAATTCTTCATCATCAAATGTGAAATATATTTATAATGCTAATATTAATTATGTTTAATCTGTTTTAACTCTGGTTTAATTTCTCTTTGATCATTGTTTACCTGATCTTATAATTGTTTTGTTTGTTTGTTTGTTTTGAAGTTAAGCACAAAGCTACACAATGGGCTATCTGTGCTCTGCCCACCATGGGTATCGAAACCCGGTTTCTAGCGTTGTAAGTCCGCAGACATACCGCTGTGCCACTGGGGGCGATCTTATAATACATATTTAGCTAACTTTATTTGAACTGGAGTTTCTGTGCGAACTGTAAGTTATTAAAACCATCTTGATTTATGCATAACCTGACTTAACCTAAGTTTCCTATCGCGTTTATTTAAATGTAGTTTTGAGAAGTATAAATAACAAATAAATGAATTTAATTAGCTTATAATACCATTAGTTGTGTAATTGTTATATTTGCAAAACAAAAAGTATAGAAGTCTTTTTTTTTCGTTTAACCAAATTTATGGCGGGTATGGCTTCACATCATTTCATCGCTTGGTGGCAATTACGTTTTTTACATTTTTAAGTCACAATCTTTAAAACAAAAAAGCTATAAATATATATGCATATAAAGTAATGTCTTTCTTTCTGATATCTCAAGTTGTGATGAACTGGCTGAACCAGTTCCGATGAAATTTCGTAGAAGATTTCACGCCAAATATCGAGTTTAAATGAATAAGCAATCAAGCAAACGTTATCAAAATATGGCTACGGCTCAAAATAGTGGAAGGTACGGCCCACCTCCTCTTATATCATTACTTCTTAAGCTCGGCATTGTTGAATGTGTTTGCTAGTTTGTTTACCATGTTCGCATTTGTAAAAAGTATTTTGCTTGCTTGTTTGTTTTACCTGAACAATATGTTATGCACACAATGGACTAAACTGACAGGTCAAAGACCCCTGTGTTCAAACATAGCCGTTAGTAATTCTGAACTGCCGACCTTAGGAAAGGTAATTAGTTGACAGCACCCGCCGCCACAGCTGAAAGTATGGAGTGTGGGTAATAGCATTACGTCTCGAACCTAAAACTATCTGATCCTCACTCCATTACGCTAACCACTAGGCCATGCTCGGGCTGTCATATTCAGAAAAGTCAGTTATTGAAGTACTATAGTTATGCCTTTTAATTCTAGACATATCCGAGGCATCTAACAGGAAATTGGTTTAATTTTTTCTATATTTTTGATGTATTATTTTATAACCTGGTTAATTATAGCGTGTATTTTATTAATGTAAATTATTCTCGTGAAAAACGTGCAGTGGTGTCGAAGTTAGATCGTTGTTTCTATAATGTATAGTTGAACTGATGAAAACGATAGGAAACGTATATTAATAAAAGAAAATAAAAGCATGACAAAAATCTAAGAGGAATGGCGAAGGTGTCTATTCTTTTTCGTAATGGAAACCTGATCTTTCGAAGGTAGTGGCATCAATTACCAGGAAGGTTTCGTGCAAGTTAATTGTTTTTGTTCGTTTCTTATCAAGCACAAAGCTACACAATGGGCTATCTATGCTGTGCACACCACGGGTATCGAAACTCGGCTTGTAACGTTGTAAGCCTTCAGACTTACCGCTGAGCCTCGGGGGGGGGGCAAAAGGTTTAGTAACTAGAATAGCTAAAGCTCTTATAGTACTCTGTAATCTTTAAAGCGCTTTTAGAAGCACGGAAGACAAAGTAAAAACTTTCACGAAATATCGTGATGTTGACTAACTGAAACTGTTTTTATGTACGACTGGTTAAAAATGGTAAGGTAGCTTTTACACTCATCTTAATTTATGCCTTATAAAAATTGATTTGAAAAAATTACAATTTAAGGTATTTAAGTATGAAAAGGTATGTTTAGACGTATAAATAACGCGCCAGTCCTATAAGTATGTACTTATTTAGTCTATCAGAAGACGAGCTGGTGTGTTAATATTTGGATGTTAAAGTGCTTCAGAAGTAAAACATTAAATATAAATGAGACTGTTATATTGGCCTTATTGGATAGGTTTCGTATTGTGTTAATATTTGGATGTTAAAGTGCTTCAGAAATAAAACATTAAATATAAATGAGACTGTTATATTGGCTTTATTGGGTAGGTTTCGTATTGTGTTAATATTTGGATGTTAAAGTGCTTCAGAAGTAAAACATTAAATATAAATGAAACTGTTATATTGGCCTTATTGGGTAGGTTTCGTATTGTGTTAATATTTGGATGTTAAAGTGCCTTCAGAAGTAAAACATTAAATAT
>NW_013666155.1:467353-480428 GCF_000517525.1 Limulus polyphemus
GGGTAGGTTTCGTATTGTGTTAATATTTGGATGTTAAAGTGCTTCAGAAGTAAAACATTAAATATAAACGAGACTGTTATATTGGCCTTATTGGGTAGGTTTCGTATTGTGTTGATATTTGGATGTTAAAATACCCCAGAAGTAAGACATAAATAGACTGGGTAGTGTTTCGATTACAAGGATGAGAACATATTGATATTTATCTTACTGTACAGGTTTCGTATTGTGTTAATATTTGGATGTTAAAATGCCCCAGAAGTAAGACATAAATAGACTGGGTAGTGTTTCGATTACAAGGATGAGAACATATCGATATTTATCTTACTGTACAGGTTTCGTATGTTAGTAAAATATAAATCTCAAGCAAGTAAGAAAATTCTGAGAACACCCACATGAGTAGTAGCGTCACGAAATGAAATACAAGCTAGAAACGCAAACCACTTCGTGATCTCAGCATAAACAATTACCCCACGCTTTCAACAGAGAAATGCTCAGAACGAAATATTCTATAGTGAAGTACCAAATAAATACAAAACCTAGAGCATATATGACTATCTTAGATATTGCATTGACAAGGGAAGGTCAGCAGAACCATGTTAGGACGTCAACTACATCTCACCTACGCAGATTGTCGCTACTGTCGTTACCAAAGTACGCAGACTAAACACGTCCAATCACAAGATGTTTACTAAAGTGCTACACACACACATCCTGTTTAACTTTGCGTAAGATAATTCACAAAAGTCTTACTCAATATGCTAACATGTTAAACACATCTCGCTGAACTGTGCATAAGATAATTCATAGAGGTCTTGATTATACGGAGAAGCATAAAACACATAACGAAGTCTGGCAACTTTGACAAGAAACGGATGATTTGTGATCGAATACGAGATGATAATAAAGTTTTTTTCGTCGGGCTTTATTGTCGCCATAGGTTTCTAATATACTGGAAAATTTGAAGTTCACAATAAAGCAAAGACGAACTTTTATTATGCAAAATTAAATTCTAACAGTTTTTGGTAGGACGCCGTTTATGTCGACCGCAACATTTTATAAACCATAGAGAATGAAACCGGTGCTCCTGCTGTCTCCTATAACAACGTATCTGTTGAGTCACTTGACCAACACACGTTTAGGGACTTCTATACGCTTGGTTTGTTTAACCGTGAAAAGTTCGTCATGATATAAAACTTGAGAAAACTGGGGACACCCGACGTTTCTTTAGTAATTATTGATTAAATATAAATAACGTATTAATTGTTTAATTTGACGTAAACTAATGGAATATGAAGAGAGAGAATAACTGAACTAGGAAATTACTCTTCTATACTTGTCATATAAAACTGTCTAATTAGTTGAGACATCACTTTCAAATATTCGGTCCTCACAAAATTGTTTCGAATATTGCCCAGTCTTCTAGTTTAGGTAATTTGCCTTATGTTAGTTCAGGTTCTGACTTTCCGAACGTTCACTAACTTGACAACCTCACTTAAAAAAGGAAGAAAATGTAACAAAAACACACGTAATTCACTGTTCCACAGCCCATTTTAAAATATATCGCCATATTGGTTTTTCACACAATTTAATAATCTCTTGTTTAAGAGGATGTTCAGATAGAGAAGACTGCACTTGATTATAGTTTTCTGTAGACTGCATTAACCTTAGAAGTTTTTGGATGATGTTTCGAGCTGCTAGCACATTTTACTTGCGACACGGTAGTTTGATAGTTACTGTTTTCAATTCAATCAAGAAAAAATTTATGCACATTTTAAATTTCCGATTTTTTTCACGTTTATTGAAATTTTTTTGTAGTTGCTTGTTTGTATGGATTAATTTACCTTTTATTCTAAAAGTCAATGAAACTCAATTTATTTATTACTTTTCATAAATGAAAAATCAACAACAAAATTAATTACCACTGTTATTTTCTAAGTGTGCTTTTCGATGATTTTTTTCTATTTTTACTAATATTGTCAGTATTTCTACTTCCAGACTATTAATCTGGAACTTTGCCGTGATCCAGAATTATCTGGGGGTTAGCTGTAATGTGGACGCAATGAATGAAGAGTAGTTTGTAAATACTTTTCAGTAAATGATAACCAAATATATATCTATTTTATCTTGTTTCCTACATATTAAGAATTCTGTTGATTTATATACGTAATTCTAAGTCTGACTGGTTCGAGGTTCTGTACTCTCTTGTTTTTTTTTCCATTTTACAGAAACGAGTTTCCAACAGCAAGGTCTATTTATCAAACATCTTGGAACACCTGATTGACAAAAACCGGACAGCATGTGCCTCCGTACATCTTCATTAGAAAGACTCTTTTTTTATTTCCTGTTCTAAGAACTTGCTAATTAGGAAAGATCACGTGGTCACCATCTGTCATGATTTATCAACTACTACATTGACAGCGACTGATGGATGGGATCTTTAGGGAATCTTCGTGCAAAAGTGGTCTTTTAAGCACTAGAAATATAATCTACTAATGCGCAGTTAGAAGCATACAGAATGTTTAATTAATTAATTTATAAGTCTTAGGTTAGTTTATAAGATGGGTTAAAATTTTACTGGCGATGTACCATTGATGAGATTTGGCTGATGGGGGGCCCAACCACTTCTGGTTTGGTTGATGGAAACTTTAGTGGATCTGGATATTCAGATTTCTGGATGAATACTACAGAAGTTGATGTGGTGAAGATCAGTTTTCACCATCCTGCCCTTGCTGTGATTCTTGCCTTTTTTAGTGTAGCTACTGTATTTGGGAACGTTTTGGTTATGGTTGCTGTAGCTAAAGAACAATACCTCCACATTGTTACTAACTATTTCATTGCCTCATTGGCCACGGCTGACTGCTTGGTTGGGGCTTTAGTCATGCCATTCAGTGCGATTCACGAAGTCATGAACAAACACTGGATTTTCGGTCAAGTATGGTGTGACTTGTGGCATTCCTTCGATGTACTGGCCAGCACAGCGTCAATTCTTAACCTTTGTGTGATTTCTCTTGATCGGTACTGGGCCATTACTGATCCCATCAGCTACCCTAGGAAGATGACTCCGGCCAAAGCGGGGGTGTTGATAGCTTTGGTGTGGGTGTGCTCGGCTTTGATCTCCTTCCCTGCCATCGCCTGGTGGCATGCTGCAATGACGTATCCTCCGCATCCGCATCAGTGTCTCTTCACGGATGATATAGGATATCTGGTGTTTTCTTCTACAATTTCTTTTTATCTGCCTCTCACTGTCATGGTATTTACTTATTGTCGCATTTACCGTGCAGCCATGGAGCAAAAGCGTAGTCTGAAAATGGGCACCAAGCTGATATATTCATGTAATGGAGAACAATCCACTGCGCTGACGCTCCGAATCCACCGAGGTGGGGTGTTTGAACCGGGAACGTACAAAGCTATGTATGCTGGTGGATTAAGTACCATGACTTCGAATGAAGAGTGCTCAGAGAAGACTTCTTTAAGAGTATCAGCCCGTCATGCCAAGAGCTTCTCTATTAGCCGGAAACTTGCCAAGCTTGCCAAAGAGCGGAAAGCAGCCAAAACACTGGCAATAGTGATGGGTGTTTTTATTTTATGCTGGCTTCCATTTTTCGTTACAAACATACTGATGGGAATATGTGGTGAAAGCTGTGTCATGAAGCCTGACCTGGTCTTCTCCACTGTCACCTGGCTAGGTTGGATCAATTCTGGAATGAACCCAGTGATTTATGCTTGTTGGAGTCGCGACTTTAAACGTGCATTCACCAAAATATTGTGTGTATGCTGCCCAAGGTACTTGAAACGAAGGGAACAACATAGAACTCGATACAGAAAAAACGCTAGAGAAGAAATTCAGTTATCTAGCTTCCGATGTGGTAGAAACAGTGAGATGTCGGATGCAACTGTGTTGTAAAATCTTGATCTCCACTAAAGCCAGTTACATTTTGGTGGGCCTGTGGTGATCTATGGATCTAAATCATTAGGTGTAAAGAGTACAGAGATGTTATCGCGTATCTTGGCTTCAGTGTTATTTATTTAGCTAAAGCTGTCAATGTGCTTTATATATAAAACTTGCTTGCTTCATGAACTAAAGCGTGTGTGGGCAAATTAAAAACATGTGACTCAGGGATCAATGAAAGACTGATAAAAATTAATGAGCTCTGAAATCAGATCAGCACTTGACCTGTGGTCCGAAGAATCAGTAGGAGAGCATCGTAAGACTCTTTGCTTAGAAATAGTTCCTTGTAATAAAGTTTGACTGAATGAGAGGGAGACGAAGATTATAAAACACTAGTCTTTGTAGCTCCGGTTTTTCATGATTTAGTCGATACATGTTTTTTTTTCTCTAATAATTATTTGTGAAGCAGATGAACTTCTATATTAATTTTATATTTCCAATATAAAAAAAAAAACTTGAAATACACAACTTACAATTTTACTTATACAGTTTTTTTGTTTAGGTATTGTACTTCCTGCAGTAATTATAATGCTATACCTGTTGAACTGAATTGATAGAAACGTTGCTCACGTAATAATGAATGTCATTCACTAACTCACATCGTTCATTTGATTCATATATGTATCATAGCTTCACAAACCGGCACTGAGAGAATGATTACATCTGTAATAATATCATTACATGCCGTAAAACACAAAATTACTCTAGGTTGTCCTTTTTTTTTAATGTGAAATGTATTATTGTCAACATTGTGAGTGTATGAATTCTACAGTCCGTTGATCTAGTATTTATTGTAAACTTATATAAAAGTCCCTGGTAATTTAAATGCGTATAACTATTTTCTAGTCTGTTACTTAGATTGGTAAAGTGTACAATATCCTAAACGATTACTGAGAAACTACAACGTCTACATATCCAATATTTCAAGCTCCTAATTAATATTCAGGAGATACACCTGTAAATTATTGTTGTGAGAGTATAAATTTTATAGGAGCCCTTCGATTTAGTGTTATGAGAGTGTATATTGTATAGGAGCCCCTCGATTTAGTGTTGTGAGAGTGTATATTGTATAGGAGCCCCTCGATTTAGTGTTGTGAGAGTGTATATTCTAAGAATTTTGTAACTTATTATTTTGATGGTAGAATATCTAAGAATTCTATGATTTATCTAGAAATTTCCAATTTTGCAACATCTAAGTATAATATGACATCAGGTGTGAATATACGCAGCTTTCTGTGTTAAATTCCTAAGTATCTACCGAACTTTCCATTATAATAGACAAATATCTTCGTTGTATTCAGTGAGTATATTGAGATATTAAAGAAATATGGATCTGCTTAATGGTTCTGCAGTGTTTTATCTCAGCAAAATACACTATATGTCTCAATATTCCTGATTCACGAAGCAGGACAAATTTTACACTGTATTCTAACAATAAATCATTTTACGAAACACCCAAGACAACTGTAACGTTGTATACATTTTGAAGTTCATTTATATCATTGTAAAGCTGTACAGTGTATGGGCTATATCTAACGCTATGTCCGCCGTAGAGGTAGTATATTCCGACGTTAATCTAAGTCCCAATGCCTAAACCATACAGCACTTACTGAGATACATCAGGCCGTTAAATAAAGTGTTGTGAAGGTGAATATCTGGAATGGTTCCCAAACAATGCACGTTGGTCGTTCAAAACAATTCACACGTGACGATATTCTTCAAATAATTCTTTCATATTATAAATTAGGTAAATTAGTCAAACTGAGAAACAAGCAAGCAATTACCCCGAGCGTCGCATAGCTCGCGTATGAGTTAATTGATACCTGAAACCTCCTGTGTTTTAATATTTTATAGTTTCTGGCGTCATGTGATCGGTAGAACGGGGTTTTACATTCGCATATAAAGGTACAATAAACCATGTAAATGATTACTCCTGGGTTATATAACCATAAATTATTTTATCAGTAACATAGCCTGAATATATTTTCTATTCATTTCTTATAAAAACATTACTTCGGCCCATTAACTGCGGAAATTAAAACATCAATATTTCAATCTGCACATATATATATATTGATCACAAATTATGGTTTTAACCAACGACAGTATGCATGTAGGAACATTTGTTTCTTTGTACAGACAGAAAAGGAGTTACTTGAAAAGCAACAGGATTAGAAATAATGTGCAATAGAAATGATCAATGTCTTTTGAATCTGATTTTGGTCTTAGTGTTCAGCACAAATATGTGTTTTTTTCTTGCTATCTAGTATGTAGAATTTAAATACAGTATATGTTTACCAACGCAATCTTGGAAAACGTTAATATAGAAGGCCCGGTGGTTAAGGCGCTTGACTCGCAATCTGAGGGTCGCGGGTTCGAATCCCGTTCCCACCAAAATGCTCGCCCTTTTAGTCATTGGGGCGTTATAATGTGAGAGTCAATCCCACTATTCGTTGGTAAAATAGTAGCCCAAGAGTTGGTGATGAGAGGTGATGACTAGCTGCCCTCCCCCTAGTCTTTCATTGTTAAATTAGGGCCGACTAGCGCAGATAGCCCTCGTGTAGCTTTGCACGAAATTCCAAACAAAACAAACAATCAATATAGAAATAGCCATATTTAAACAGCAACTTTACGTTTTTAGTATAAATGCTCAGAACTCAATAATCATTTATCTAGAGAAGCAGTCAATCACTCTTTCACTCCCATTGATATTGTTTCTTCTCTGTGTACGTTCCATCCACTTTACTAAATTGTTCACTTCAGGAACTAGCTCCACATCGGGTAATGGCTTTTAACTTTGCAATCTGAATAATAAAATAACCTCATGGTTATGCAAAAGGTTTATGTATTTCAAAAGTCCTTTGTAGAGGGATGATTTATCCACATTTTTTAACCCTTAATATTTATGTAATTATTATTGTGTTTTTTCGGTAGGATCTATTTCAATCGGATCTTTGCATTTTAAAGAACAACTTACTCTACTTGGCAGATATATTCTGAAACTAAATAATTTTTTTTTGCAAAAGTAACACACGATGTGAATCGCTTCACTATCTAAATGCAACATTTTTTATTGATAAGTTTCTTAAATGTCAACTTAAAAGTGATATCTTATCTCTCTGTTTCTGTATTCTATGATGGTTTTGGTTGTTGGAGTTAATAACATATACACAAAATCGTTTCTCTATGGATTAAAGGCTGAGGTTTTAGCTATAACTTTCCATATTTATATCGTATAATAGATTAATTTATTTTAGTTGTACATATGTCACAGTCTTAACTTTCACTGCGGTTGGTTGAAACAATGCTGGTATTTGTTTACAAGTTTACGGAAATTATGCTCTCGATTTGAAAACCGATTGAAAATTCTCTGGTTGTCTGATGTACATTTGGTAAGTTCACATTGTAAGACGTAACAAAACACTTGGTATGTTAAATCTGGATATTGTACAAGTCAGAGCTCAGCCTTATCTCAGTATGCCGTAGAACATCTCTTGTATTATGGTTGTAGAACTTTTATTAACGCTGCACATCATTTAAGTTTATTAGGTAGACACAATCTTTTAGGTTAGATATGACATTGAACAAAACTCTTAAATAACACGTAACTGGATGTAAATCAGATAAATATGAGTGCGAGGGAAGACTACTGCCATGTCACCAAGAGCGAGGGAAGACTACTGCCATGTCACCAAGAGCAAGGGAATACTACTGTCATGTCACCAAGAGCGTGGGAAGACTGCTGTCATATCACCAAGAGCGAGGGAATACTACTGTCATGTCACCAAGAGTGAGGGTATACTACTGTCATGTCACCAAGAGCGAGGGAAGACTACTGCCATGTTACCAAGAGCGAAAGAATACTACTGTCAGGTCACCAAGAGCGAGGGAAAACTAATGTCATATCACCAAGAGCGAGGGAATACTACTGTCATGCCACCAAGAGCGAGAGAATACTACTGTCATGTCACTAAGAGCCATCAAAGGTACAAACGTATTTACCTCGATCGTTCTGGGTCGTTCTCAGCGGATGTACTGTAGTTATTGCTAAAGTTTAAATGTTATAATAGCTTCGTACATTATCACAACGTCGTTATATTGATAAACAGTACAGTTAATATTATTTATTAAAATGTTCAATTAATTATCAGTTTTGATAAACCTATGTAAAATATAATTTTATGTAGCATAATGCCAATGAGGCTTTAGCAAGTTTGTGATGGTATAGAAGATTGTTTGGTTTAAATATTAGTGATTAATTTCTATTTTATGGGTGAATATTTTATCATTTTCAAGTTTTGTTATAATAAGAGTTAAAAGCAGACGATTGTCGAAGCTTTTGTTAATAACTAACTGGTGTAGAGAATATAGAAAGTGGCCAGACGATTATGTAATAACGATATAAATAGCGTGAGACGAGCGGGAAGCAGCATACAGACATTATTAGACAGGTTAAGGCAAAGAGAAGGTGTGAAGTTAAGTAACATAAAAGTGATAGGCCTAACGACTGACTCAGCCTAACGTTGGATACATATATTAGAGTGAAATTAACAGTGGAAAAAAAGAAAGAAGAAAAAAATAAGTTTATTCCGTTAAAGCGAAATTCTCAAGTAATTGAATCAGCCTAAGTGCACTTTGACAAAAGGAACATAAGATCTTCAGAAGAAAGAAGACCACAATCGTAAGTGAATCACACCGGACTAATATTGCGATAGTATTAGAGAAAATAGTTCGGCTTTTCAACTGAGATTCTAAAGTAATTGAACAGGTGTAAGTGGACTTTTGACAAGAAGGGGAGAACTATACATATACTGATATAACGTTTACGACATGCTTATATTATCTATAGTGTGAACACTTTATTGTACGCACGTTTAACCTGTTCCTAATATACATATTTTATGAAAACAAGTAAAGTGTGTGCTGTTTATTCATCATTGAATTTATCGCTAACAAGTCACAGACACCTACTGTAGAAGAATCCTAAGCCCAACAATTACGTAGTATATATTTATACTGTTAAGAAATAAAAATAATTTATTTCGACAGTTGGCAAAAAACAAAACCAGAACCCATATACTTATATAATATTATTTTTTAAAATCTAACAAATTCTTGGATTTACGAAATACCGAAAGTGTCGCTCTCATTGTGACTGTACCATTTATTATTATTTTTAGAACATCGTGTGATTCGGTTTATTGGATGATGATAAAATGATTTATAAGCCACAACCATCTGAAAGAGTTAATGAGTTGCTCATATTCTGGGAATTATAGTTTCACTCACATTGTTACTGCCCCCCAGTGGCACAACGGTATGTCTGCAGACTTACAACGCTAGAAACCGGGTTTCGATACCCGTGGTAGGCAGAGCACAGATAACCCATTGTGTAGCTTTGTGCATAAATTCAAACAAAAAAAACAACACATTATTACTTTCGTAGTGGTTGTGAAGTGTCAATTTCATTTTCCGTGTGTTAAACACCAATTGATCTTACCTGCAAAGAAGTTTTAGCGTGAAAAGTATTTGTATGTATAAATATATATACATTAGTTTGCTGTTCTTCACAGAAGCCATATTCTCGAAAATAAAATGAGAAGTAGAATAAATGGCGTTAGGAAGTAGGAAAACGTAAGTTATGAATAAGTAGAGTAAGTAAGAAAAGCCAGATGGTACGCAAGAGGAGGTGGTGTTCTACATAACAGTTTAGGCCATGCCTCACTAAAAAACACCAGTACAAGGAGTAAACATCTGTGACCACGAACTGAAGGAAAACTAGGCCGAGAAACAAGCATGACTACGTATAAGAAAACCTGAATACACTGAAAACAAGGATAAAGGCAAGTGAAAGATAAAGACACTTTTATTTTAATGTAAACTTGGCTCACATAGGGTGTGTGAAATCAAAGCACATATGCGCATTAAACCGTCACGGGTTTTCGCTTAAGTGAATTAGTTTATACAGACTGGTCGTACGATCCATTAAAATTGATACACAATTAAAAACATTTCTAACATGTGGAGTCTACATGTTTCGACGTTTACCTCGTGATGATGACGTGGTAAACATCGAAACATGTAGAGTCCACATTTTAAAAATGTTTTTAATTGTGTATCGATTTTAACGTTGTGCGTTATTCATTTATTATTTTATAATAATAAAGAAATTCGCAAAAGTATACTGTGATTTTTATGAACATTGCTTTTTATTGTTTCATGTTCTTTATACTTACTTTTATATGGGAACTCCTTTGGGGTCATAAAATATTACTGTAAATCACTACTGTATTGATGCACTTGTATTGGTCTTTTATTAGTTGTTATTAATTTTATATATACTTTTATGATTTTAAGTAACGTAAACTAATCTAATTATTTACCTTGTTGATGTAGGAAATATATAAAAACTAATTTATTAATATAATTCCTAAAAGTAGAACTAAACTAATTGATATAAAAAACACAAAAACGACAAATAAGTGTAATAATGTAGCTTGAACCAATAACAAGCAGTAACAAGAATAGAACAAAACCGTATTCGTGAAAACAATCTATATCACATTTTAAATACACAGTACTATACAGTTTTGCCTCATTATGTTACATAAATTTCTCGACCTGTGACCGCAAGATTTCAACCTTTTCGGAACGTGTATTGCTTGGATATTTTGACATGCCAAGAAGTACTGTATGAAGATGTTTGTTATATCAAAAAATGTTCGAACACTCACAAAGTCAAAATATTCAAATACAATCATAATCTACATGAAAATCTCTTAGAATGATCAAACATGTTGAAAATCACATCTTATAATCATTATTTGCAAGCGCAAAAATCTTTTGTATACACAGTATTCTCTTCAAACTTATATACTTGAAATAGATGTTCAAACTGTTATTTTTCTATTCATTTCAATGAGATGCTATTTGAATTCTAACTCTGATATTGATTTTTCATCACTGATCTTGCTAGTCCCCCTTTTCAAACAAAAAATGACTTAATGTCTTCAAATTTTGAAATGAGCCTAATGAAAGAGCCAGGCAGCATTTCGTTAAGAAAAGTTAAACACGATTGACAGCTATTTATATGAGAATAAAGAGGGCACTGCAGGAATCGATATATTATAGTTACTAAAACTGTGAGCTATAAAAACTAAGAATGATAAAAACCATTGGCGATCAGATTATAGAGAAGAAGGCCAAAAGCAAAATAATGGGCACTCCAGTCATGGGAATACTAAAAGAAAAAGAGAAAAAAAGAGTTATTTACTTTAAATTGGACAGTTCTGTTAGACATGAAATTAGAGACCGACTGTGAAATACAAGAAAATGCATGTGATGAAACTTGGGAGAACAACAACAAGAGTGACATTCCTCAAATTAAAACATTTAATGACAGATTCATTTAGGCGTTTCTCTGAGACGACGAGATGGTTTTCAGAATTGCTGGTAGGGAGTTTAAGAGGTTTGTCAGTTATTTTTAAAAAAGAAAAACCAAATATAAAAAGCCAGTAATTAATTGGTATAGAATTTTCGCCTTCCACTGGTAACATTATTATTGTTTTCAATTTTTATATGAAATCTGAACTTCATTGGAAGAAACTTGGCTAAAAATAAAACCATTACACAAAATGAATAAGTAAAAGAAATGTTTTAGAATGAATAACAATTTCCAAATTTGATGAAAAAATATTATTATTTAATAGACGACGTAGGATGAATAAAATCGAATTAAAATAAAGAAAACTTAGGATGTTTTGAAATGTGATTCCCCGTGGCTCAGCGGTGAGTCTAAGGGCTTATAATGCTAGAAATTGGGTTTCAATACTCGCAGTGAGCAGAACACAGATAGCTCATTGTGTAGCAACAAAAAAGCAAATAAAAAATCTATCAAACACAGAAATTTAAAAATTAGACCAAATTACTATATTGAAATGTGGTGCTCAAGATAAAGGAATTTGAAATTAGAGAGAAAAATTAAAGATTGAGAAGAAAATACATGTTACGAATACAAAATGCACAGAAATAAATAAATAAGTCGAAATTAGACAATAAAAAAAAGATTAAGAGACAAACATAAAATATGAAGTTATGTATACTGAAGCAGACAAGCAAGAATCTCTTAAATATTATCACATCTCATAATAAGTAGTTATTTTCTCAATAAGAAGAGTCCTCCCATCCGTGAGTTTTGTTCAACGAAGTTACCCACCAAGTGAAAGGAGACAGTAAAACGCTGAATAAATTATTTCAGAAAGGAGATGCATTGACATATGTTCAATATGTCTAGGTGAAGGTCAAGAGGTGGCAAACAATTAAAAATGGGATGTTCATTGAAATGTCATTGTTAGAAGAAAACTCTGAATAAAAAACGTTGGTATATGGATCCATATGGGTGGCCCTGTCAATCGAAAATACCAGGAAACAGTTCAAATCACTGTAAAAATAAATAGCAGGTCTTTTAACCTAATGTTGACCATACAATTATTTCTTTCCGTCACATTGATTTAAAGCATATTTTATTACTCTTTAACGACACTTGTTTGTTATTCGAATTCAGTTTCTCGGTTTTACATTAAAATCAATAATGACCAATCTTATTTTGCATGACGAGAAGTAGCCATAACTTCTATTCCATCAATGATGATTTGATCAGTTCATCTTCATGAAGTAGCCTTATCAAGTAGGCGGTAGCACTGCCTATGTAGGGATGGCTCTGAGAAACATCGAAATGGTATTTTAAATATCACCTCAATAGGTCTCAGAACTTTACAATACTACACAGTGTTTATTTTATAACAATATCTATGTAATGAGTAAGTCACAAGTTCTAGGAATGTCTGTAAATATCATAGCAAAACGTTTGAATTTCTTGTTTTTCTTTCTTCTGCATCTTTTTGATTACACGATAACTCAAAAACTAAAACAATGGTGTTAAAAAATTTCATTGAGGTGACATAGTGTCAAATGGAGTATGCGCTTTTTAAAGTATTGTTAATAACTAGTAGTAATTTAAAAAAATCAAAATTCTAGTGTAAACGATGTTATCATTACCCCTTGAAGTTAGCTTTTTTACAGACATTTAATGTTCCTTTGAAAAGCTTAGGTACAGGGTAAAACAGG
>NW_013666155.1:480535-498154 GCF_000517525.1 Limulus polyphemus
ATTAAAAAGAGAAGCAAACAAATAAAGTAAAAACTTTTCATAAAAAGAAATAGATGTAGGGATGGCATTTGCATCATCCCTACATAATGGCAAGAACTAACATATAGCAATATATATAATTCAACCACAATTGACTTTAATTTATCCTATTTTTGTCTATTAACATTCTACTACACTGTGTGCCTGCCCTATTATCTAGGGATGATGTAAGTGCCATCCCTATGATCTGTTTGCATTGTTTTCGAAGGATTTATATTAACCATCCCTACATTTGCTTCCCTTTTTTGAAAAAGTATTTTCTTTTCCTTTTATACACTGTGGTGAAGTATTTTGTCTTCTTGCAATTTACAGACTATCACTATATATGGGTGAAAGCTTAACATGTAAGTGTCATTTTGTGTACACGGAAGTAGTTGGTAGCTGTATGAATAATACGACCTTTTCCTAAGGTGTAGGATTACATCTATTTTATATCAGCGTTGACGATCGTTATCAACTTGTATATTACCAGAACTGAAAGGATGGCCAACAACCCGTCATTGATCAGAAACGTAGGCTTATGGATAGAAGACTTTTGTCTTTCAAACACAAAGCCAATTAGAAAGTTCTAAAATCATGAATGAAGCCAGTACATTAGAGTAAAATCAGGACGATCAAGATGTATGTAATAACTTTATCAACACACGGATGTTCACATAAACAAAGAAAAGACACAATAAGATTAAATAAGTATGGACTCTCAAAGGTGGAATACAAAAGATAGTTATTGAAGCGAAGACTACTTACGAAACAAACAATAACAGGAGACAAATAAACTGGATATAATCACAGAACGAGGATGACACACAAAAACCTGGAAGGCAGACAGCCAATGAAAATCTAAAGGATGTGTTCGTTTGACTGTTGTTAAGCGCAAAGCTACAGATTAGGCTCTCTGTCTTTGCCCACCACGGTACCGAAACCCATTTTTTAGCGTTATAAGCCTTCAGCCTTTCCGATGAGCTAACGAAGGGAGTGGGGCGTAGAAAATTCAGAGGTAGTAGAATGCTAAATATGATTTTTTTATTATTTAATTTTTTTTCTTCAATGGAGAGGTGATACTTGATTATGAGAGGCGTCTGATGAACACTTGGAAGTGTCGGACAAGGCAGATGAACACTTGGAAGTGTCGGACAAGGCAGATTAATGTTTGATCAATAGTTTAGCTGTCCCTAAATGATAGTCGACAACAGCAACGATCTGCCTCCCTAAGCTCATTATATCAAGATGAATTAAGGAAGTAAAAACTAAATCATCAAAAAATAATGGATTCCTCGCTAGTGGTATTAAGCTGGGCATGTGCGTCTTCTGGATTTTTGGATCAACTTGAATAGTCGAAACCATCAGAACTTTCAAATTATAAAAATAACTCTTTCTTTTTATAATTTGAATGCTTTGATGGTTTCATGGCAATATTGCTATTTTTGGGAGATTTTTTGAGACACTGGTAGTACAAACAGAAATTGGATAGGTTTGCCCACTACTCATGAATGATGGTTTCTGGAGCCTAAGTCCACTACAACGTGTCAGTGACTGCTGGAACGATAGTTCAGCAACGCTTGATCATACATAGGTCAGAACCAAAGCATGGGAACACTGTAGCGGTATGGTTAGGTATAGAACCTCAGTAACACCGATTTTACACAAAGAGGAACTGATAAGACCTTCAGATATGATAGGATTTTCTTCTTCATTTATCACTTGGAAACTTGTATTTGGTATCAAAAGTTTAGGATTAGAATTTTTGGGAGACGTGGTTAAAAACGATCATTTTGCTTGGCAACTCATTGATAATGTTTAATTTGGGATACGTTTGAAAGTAATCGATAATTAGTATACAAAATTAAAAGCTTAAACTTCAAAATCTAAAAGTATCATCACAGGGTCAGTAAGGCTACCTATCTGAAACAAATTAATTCTATAAACTTAATACGTATTTAATCTACAACACATTAGTGATTAACTCGATATTTGGAGTTAAAACAGTGTGTGTGTGTGTGACACCAGAGTGTGGCGTTATTAAAATGCTCCTATGATTGCTTTGGATAATTAAAATACTCAACTGTAGCAGGCATTATAATGATATATACTTTGCAAAAGCATCAATTTAAATCAAAGGTTATGCTGAAAAATAAAGTAAAACAGAGCGGTCGTATAGGAAACCATTCATAATTAACGGTTGAGCAGTGGATATTTTTCCTATCACATTCCATTAAATAATTCTTAATTTAGGAAGATATTTCTAATCTCGGCTTAACTTGACTACTTCCATAGCCGTAAAGTTATTTAGAATTTTTGGACATGTATTTGTTCAGAAACTTGCCTTGGCGGCAGGTTCTAGTTCATCCTGATATAGTTATCCAAACCAAATATTTTTTGAACTGCTACTGAATATTTTTACCAAATCTGAAACAATTTCCAATAACAATAGTTTTTTTTATCCAGAGGAAAATATAGAATAAATAAAAAGTGGTTCATACATCGCTAAAAACTTTAATAAAAACAGTAAAATTAATAGGTAATGTGAATTGTTATTCGGCTCCAAGATACTTCTACCTGTAATTATTGAAACTAATTTATAAACATTTTCCTTTGTAAAGCTTGACGCTGTCTGAAATCAGTATTTTTGTATCTGATGCTCTGAAAACGTAGTCAGTAGCTCATCCCTGCTGAATAGAGGTGACAAAAGTTTATAAGGTCATAGTAGTGAATTTTGATATGTGATATTTATCTACTGAAATATTCTATCTGTCTGTCTGTCTCATTGTTTGGCAAGCTGCAGCGAATAACTTTTTAATTCTTTGACATACTTAACAGAAAAAAGATGTTACCAGTTTTATATTGAAGGAACATTGGTCAGCGGTTACATCATAGTATTCTGGATTCTCTTCATCCATCCCCAAAACTTTACCTTTTAGCCACAAAACCGGCACACTAATTTTGGATAACATTTTAATTCTCTGTAATGCTCCATTTATTTAGGTGATATTCAAACCTTGCTTATTACACGTGTATCCTATAATCATGAACTGCTACTTAAAATCTGAAAATAATTATCTGTATTACAAGCTGTATATACTCGCTAATAGGTGACAGCTCATCATACTAGATATTTAGATTTACTGACTTCGCTACATTGCTATAGTTGGATTATTTAATAGTAGTAAGTTTCACTGCGAAAAATTAGGATGAGGCATATCGTGTAAATCCCAAACTTATCTTGTGAAATACCTTTACTGTTAAATCAAAGTTGTAAGAAAACAAACAAATTTCGTCACGTGTATTCCTCTCAAGAACTAGAGTACTTTTTTCATGAGTAAATAATATTAGTAAGTATGGACGACATCAAGTTTGTTTCTGGGTCGGGATTAACGATATCATGTTGTACGAAGCACTAAAGCTTTCACTATAATAAATACACTCCCTAACTGAGCTATTATTAAGTTGTTTTTTATATATATGGTGATTATAAAGAAAACTTGATATTTAAAATGATTCTATTTTAAAAAACTGCCTGCTCTAGGGGAAATAAATTTATCAGAGGTATATTGAGAAACGTAATTTATATAGAGGAACGTTTGGAGATGCTACAGCGCTAGAATAAACGGCATATCTAAATCGCTTTTATCGTTCACTATAGCACTGCTTTTGTTTATTTTCTTTCAACAATATGTGATTTGAATGAAGTAGGTATAAAAGTTTTCAGGATATGACGAGAACCAATGAACACTGTCCAGAACAGATGCTGCTGCTTGAGAATGATGGAAAGCTTACTGAACGCTTACCATGACAGTTTATAAAACCTATTCAACCTTTTGGAATACGGAGTATGATTCTCAGTGTTATTCTTGGGAAATAGGGCCGAATGTGACCTATAGTTAGCGTCTCCGGATTATGAATCCGAGTGTTCATGGTTTCTCAGTCCATTGCCTCGAAAATGAGCTCCGCATTTTATGAACTTGGATGTGTTACAGAAGTGATGATCAAACTATTATACGTAATTAAGAGTAACCCAACAGTTCGTGGTGGGTGACTTTAACCAACTGTCTTCCCTTTAGCCTTTCAGTTTCAAATCAGGGACGGTTATGCTCAGCTTTGCACAAAAATTCTGAAACAAACAAACAAAACAAAAAAACGTTCTGGTGAAAGTTAGCTTACCTAGGACAACTCTTTTTTAAGATATAATCAACTGAAATATATATATTTTTTTATATTCGCTCTGAAGGATAAATCTGTATATCATTTACTTTACTCTATATTTATAGAAATCAAAACTTTTGTAATTAATCTACATGCCAGTAATTATTTTTGTAGACAGGAAAATAAATGTTAAGAAATTTGAAAAGTTAACTAAAAAAATTGATAGAAACAGTATTACTGTGCAAAACATTTGATTTTAAAAGTCAATGCTTTCAAACTTTACTTTGAGACCACGCTACTACTACCACTACTATATAAATAAATATATATATATATATATAACCATCTGGAGATACATGTCTTATATTTAAATATGTGCTTATTGTGCGCCAATTATTCACAAATATATAACACATAGTTTGTTACCTTTGTATTGAAAAAGCGACATCGGTATCCGCCCTGAGTTTTATTTTTTAGCTATAGTAACAAGTAATTAGCATGTTCCTTGCGTATTTCTCAAGTAAACATTCAGTGGACGATGTGTTGAATTGCTCTTAAACTTTACACTTCGTCTATTTTAAGTTCCGTGATGTATAATATAATAATATACTTTTCAATAAACTGGTATATTGAATTTTGGATAAGATTCTTTCAGGGATCTTAAAGCTGTTACTCAAATCGTATACACATAGCAATGAGTATATGTTGAAACAACACTTTAGAGAAACATTATCACACATACAGTTTTTGAGTTTCTATAGAAACAATCTTAGCAGCTATCCCGACCTTCTTATTCAACTAATATGGTCAAGGAAAAAAAAGTAATTATCCTAAGTACCTAGCCACTTTAAACCTCTCTAAGCTGTCCGAGTCCTTGATGGATTGTACTTTTAAATCGTCATGCAATTATATTTGTTCAAATAGAATTTATGGTAGGGTACCGTTTAAACTGAGCTCAAGTCAAGCATTTTTTCAACCGATTGGACCTCTTTTTCTTCTCCTTCTTACTTGCCAGGAGATTGTGACCTTCGATAAGAAAAGAATCAAACAAATTTCGTCACGCATATCTGTTCAGTTATTTAATGTACAAAAGAGTGGAGTGTAAGAAAACTTCTCTCTACACGTCATTATACCAAGAAGTATGAACAACGTGGCTTTTTGTTTGCAACATGTGGTACCGAGACATACAAGAAGAAACGTCTGGTCAAATGGCTGACTCTAGTCCTGTGAAATGGGTAAAAAGTATCTTTAGCATGTAAATATAAAAGTTAAAATATGTAACATGAAAATAAATACTAGAGAAATTAGAGGGCGTTGTATAAAAAGAGAGATGTACAGAATATTCACCACGCACTGCAATAAAAGCATTTTATAGTTTTTCATGCAGGAAGTTCTGAAACTGAGATATTTTTTTTATTTACTGTAGTTTATAGTGCAGCTACCAACGTATAGGTGACAGGAAACACATAAAGGAACCGTAAAATGGTATGTTGAGATAAAGTCAGTCATGAAGATTCTTAAAGCCGTAAGGTTTTAATAATAAAACCAAAACTTTGGCGGAATCTTGCATTAAGGAAATTCAAGCTGAGGTTCTCAAAAGTACTAATGTGCCTTCGTTATTGAAAAGTTTGTTCTCTAGAATTCGAACCAGTCCCCATAGATATGCGAACAAATTACGTATTCAATAGCGCGGAAAATAACTTTCTTTGTTTTTTAATTTAAATTAGTTGGCGTTTGACTCGTAATCTGTGGATCGTTAGTTGGTCCGGTGTTAGAGTGTTTGACTCGTAATCTGTGGATCGCATAATAGAAACCTCTTACCGAACATGCTCGCCCTTTCAGCCGCATGGGCATTATAATGGATCAATTCCACTATACGTTGGTAAAGAGTAGACCAAGAGTTGACAGTTAGTAGTGTTGATTAGCTGCCTTACCTCTAATCTATAACTTCAAAATTAGGGACGGTTGAAATTCAACAAAAACAAAAAAATTAGTCCGTTTTCAGTTTTTGTAATTCTGAGCATTTTTCAGACATATTTGGTGAAATTTTACTTCGTTTAATAAATAATAAAAAAATACAGTTGACGCAAGACATGTTGTCTAGATTATTAGATATTCAATGATCAATCTCCCGACAAATATTATTTGAATTTAGTTTTCGAAAGTAGAACAAGCGAAATTATGACGAACACAAAGCCACGAAACGTACGTGAATGCTTAAAATAGTTAAAGATTCGAGTTAAGACGCCCATTGTAATTTATTATTACTTTACATAGAAAATATTCTATTTCTATGCGATCTTAGTTTTATAGTAATTTATTTGTTTCAGAATTTCCCGTAATAATGTCATCTTATGAATATTAAAATAAATAGAAAAGAACGCGGCTCTGTCAAATATCTGGATTGACCTTGTTGTTTGCTATGATTTTTATCTCCAAGTCTGATACTTTAGCAAAGTCAAATATCAGAGAGTTGACAAACTTTCTTAGTTTATTGTTATTTTTTTCTCCAGAGGCTAAAAGATAGCAGGTATTGCAAAATAAAAAATCTCTCCTGACTTTGACATTGACTTCTTTTAGTGAGGAATTATTAGTGTAAGAGGGTCAGTGGTAAGTGTATTTGCTCCCAACCCTAAAATCTGAGGTTCGATTTCTTGGGGTGGACAGAGCATAGATATCCCATTGTGTAAGTTTACGCTTAAACAGCAACTATATTTTTTTACAGGCAATAAAAGGGTATTAATATTTATGTGAGAGTATTTTAGATTTAGTTTAAACTAACTCTGCCAATTAAAAGAACTAAAGCAGTTCCAAGTTTGAAAGAACTCTTCATTCTAATGGCGCTTATCTTACTTTAAAGGTTTGTTTGTCGTTAAGAGCAAAGCTACACAATGAACTATCTGTGTTCTGCCCACCGCGGTTATCAAAACGCGATTTTTTTTAGTTATAAGTCCACAGATTTACAGCTGAGTCACCAGGGGGCACTTTGCAAAATAAAAAAAATCAAAGATTGCGTCAAATCAAACTAATCGAAGCCATTGAAACGGTCTTTTTTTTGAAAAACTCAAACCTTATTCATTAATATATATTTAAATTGGCGTAGTTTTGTTAGAATATTGTATTTTATTACACAATGTTTCGCCTAACCGGCTGAGGTCTAATTGCAATTACAGTATTAAAACGGTTTTACTCACCTAAGGAGATCATTATATCACTTTCTCAAGATTTTCCTTTCTGAACAGAGAGAGTCAATTACTTGCTAAGTCCAACTATGCAGCTATTAATTCGTATCCTTGAAAAGACAGTTATTTGAGACGAAGTTATTCTTCACATCGTGTAATTCAAAAGTTGTGTTTTTGTCTAGTGCGATTTTACGGTAATGTAATATGTTCTGATATTATGACTTATTTCGTATAATAATAATTTCAAACAAAATAAAACGATATAAGCCTTCCTCCTCGCCTCTAAAATTCACGAAGTGAAAGCCAGGAAATAAGTGGTTCATATGAGATACACAAGGAAACAAGATATGCAAAAGTATTAAGTACATTGTTTTGGTAATCGATCAAAGTACCTTATATAATAAGTTATTTTGTTATTAAACATAAAGCTGCACAAAGAGCTATCTGTGCTGTGTCTATTGCGAGTCTAAAACTGATTTTTAGTGTTATAAGCCCTCGAACTTACCGCTGAGCCACCAGAGGGCTCACATTCAATGACAGAAATACGACAAACTAAGATTAACCACATTTGCCTAACGTAAGTGGCTAAATATGATACGTGAAGTTACATAATTTTTTTGTTAATTTGTCGAACAAAGCTACATAATGGGCTGTCTCTGCTTTGTCTGCTGCGGCGAATCGAATACTGGATTCTAGCGTTGTAAGTCCCAATACTTACTGTTGAATCCCTGGAGGACTAGAAATATTTTGTTAAAGATATGTTACCATCCTGGAAAAGTTTACTAATCCTCCTCTTAATTATCTGTCGAGCTATACATCCGCCGGGAGTGTTCAACACATACAGATGTATTTGTTTGGATATGAAAATCAATTATTAAAACCTTATAAAAAATTAATTAGATCAACAGTATACACACAAGTAACAAAGTGTATATAAACGTAATTAGGGAAATATACAGAATATTGTAATGTTTATTGAAGGAGTTAGTAATATATACGTATATATCTTTTGCTAGTTAACGATGGTTAACAGATGTTTAATTTGGATGTAATGTTCTATTATTTGCCATAAAAATGTTTAAAGTTTGGAAAAAAACGATTAAGCGTATTTAGTACAGTAAGACGAACGATATTGCTACATTAATTACCAGCATATGAGAAGCACAAGAGAAAAGTAAAGAAAAAATTTGAACTTTATGTTGAAAGCTTTGTTCTTCAATTTTTAAAGAATGATGAATGAAAAAAAATGTAGTTTTATTTAATTTTTAAATCTTTTGATTTCTGGGTACTGTATATTAGTTATTAATTAACAGAAATTCGCACTTAATTAAAGACATTTATTATATCAAAAGAAAGATAAAATAGATGAAGAATAAATTTGATTTGATAGTGTGAATCAATCTGAATTTCCAGATAGAAATTGAAATTATTTTTTCCTCCGTGGAATTTCATAAAGTTTCCTATATTTTGAGAAAATACTACTGAAAATATAATACAAATAAAAATATATTAAATTTGCCGGATATTTCTATTATTATTATAATTGTATTAAATCTGGATGATACTTCTGTTATTATAATTGTATTAAATCTGGTTGATACTTCTGTTATTATAATTATATTTAATCTGGTTGAGACTTCTGTTATTATAATTGTATTAAATCTGGTTGATATTTCTGTTATTTTGAAATACTTTTAACATAGCCTTCAATGCGATGAGTGCAAAATTTATATGTTTAATTCTGTATTAAATTATTGAGTTCATCAGAGTAACTTCCTAAGAAGTAAAACAATAAGTAACAAGAGAGGTAAAGTAAGAATCACGAAACTCATCCAAGTTGTACAACCACAGTATGTTTGTGTGTGCTTTAACACAAAGCTATCAATTATATAACCACAGTATGTTTGTGTGCTTTAACACAAAGCTACCTATTGTACAACCACAGTATGTTTGTGTGTGCTTTAACACAAAGCTATCAATTATATAACCACAGTATGTTTGTGTGCTTTAACACAAAGCTACCTATTGTACAACCACAGTATGTTTGTGTGCTTTAACACAAAGTTATCAATTGTATAACCACAGTATGTTTGTGTGCTTTAACACAAAGCTACCCATTGTATAACCACAGTATATTTGTGTGTTTTAACACAAAGCTACCTATTGTACAACCATAGTATGTTTGTGTGCTTTAACACAAAGCTATCAATTATATAACCACAGTATGTTTGTGTGCTTTAACACAAAGATACCCATTGTATAACCACAGTATATTTGTGTGTTTTAACACAAAGCTACCTATTGTATAACCACAGTATGTTTGTGTGTTTTAACACAAAGCTATCAATTATATAACCACAGTATATTTGTGTGTTTTTGTTGCTTTAACACAAAGCTATCAATTGCATAACCACAGTATGTTTGGCGTGTTTTAACACAAAGCTACCCATTGTATAACTACAGTATGTTTGCGTGTTTTAACACAAAGCTATTCATTATATAACCACATATATTTGTGAGTTTTTGTTACATTAACACAAAGATACCCATTGTATAACCACAGTATATTTGTTGTTTTGTTGTTTTAACGCAAAGCTACCCATTTTATAACACAGTATATTCATGTTTTTGTTGTTTTAACGCAAAGCTACCATTGTATAATCACAGTATGTTTGTGTGTTTTTGTTTTTTAACACAAAGTTACCCATTGTATAGCCACAGTATGCGTGTATGTTTTTGTTCTTTTAACGCGAAGCTACTTAACGGGTTAGCTGCACTTTGGAGAATCGAACCCTGGACTTTACGATGTAAGACCACAAGCTTACCGTTGACCCACTAGAGAACAAACGAAATAATATTTTAAATTACTTGGAGGAAAAATGAAAACAATTCTGTAATAGCTTTCTTTCGTTCGGTTTTAAGAGTAATACTGAAATCCTACTATTCGTTCAGAAAAAGAGTAGTCCAAGAATTGGTGATGAGTGATGATTACTATTTTCCTTCCCTCTAATCTATCAATTGGTGATGAGTGCTATTGTCTAGCTCCTTTGAAATAGCACTCATCACCAATTGATAGATTAGAGGTCTAGCTCCCTTCCCTCTAATCTATCAATTGGTGATGAGTGCTATTGTCTCCAGAACGCATTAAACAATACATAAAACATATTATTCAATTGTGTAACGTTCCTCTAAGTAATTACTGCTCAATATATATATAAAGAAGTCTGCATGAAGCTTCGAAATACAAAATATTTTATGAGATTGATAATTTACTTTTTATACATGTATGTGCGTGTCTATATAAATAGTTTAACGAGCCAAATTTCACTTCCTATGGATATCGTAGTTCACAGAGTAGCTTCCAGATGTTTTCATTAACCATTCGTTTTATTCATCCTTTTAACATATAAATTTGTTTAAGCTGCATACTCTTTGGAGAATCAATTTCATACGTTCGACTACTCTTCAGCCTGCAATCATCAACATTTAAAAGTTAAATTAAAAATATGAAAAATAACACCTTTTTTATGTATGGAATAATAACAAACAATTAAAAACGTCGTAAACATTGTAAAGCATTATTATATTTTAAGAGTAATTTGAAGCATATAAAATCACAACAAATAGTGTAATCTCCGATTAAATGCGTAAAGATATAGATAGATTAATTACATAATGAGATATAGACCTTGTAGAACTTTAATTCAAAAATAGAATAAAACTAAAATTTACAATAAAATAAAAAGTTAGATTATCAATGATACTTATAGTAAATAAGTCACATACTCTACTTCTTTTCTCCTGCTACATTATTTGTTATTAAGATATTCCTTTAAAAAAAACGGATAATGTTACTTTATATATATATAAACTTGCTCTTCAATACGGCATCGAATGAATTAAATAGCATTTTTTTTAATATTGAAATATGGAACGAACGCTTCATCAGAATGTAAGGAATAAAGTGACCAAATCTTCCAGATATTAATGTTGTGTTTATGAGTATTAAAAGTAATTTGTATCAGTAGTGGTGTTTATTTTCTGATCCTGTATAATGAGTCACAGACTAAATGTATTTGAGCAGTTAAAAATACGGTAAAACCACAAAAAAGTAATTTATATCATTTTAAATTTGTCTAGTGCAAAATATAAAATAAGATAGATTCAGCTTTATAATGAAGCAACAAATTATTACATGGCATGTATAAAATGAAAAATAACATGCAAAAACTAATGCCCTACTTTGAAAAAAGTATTTGGGCAACCTTGATTTAGTATTTTGTATGTCCATCGTTTTGCTTCGGTTACAGCTTGTCATTTTTTGTATTTCAAAATCAGTTTCTGACATCTTTTCGGAGATATTTTTGCCTATTCTTCAACACATATAGCTTCGAGCTCTGCACTCGACTTTGGTTTCCTCTTTGATACAGCAGATTTCAAGTCAATCCATAATATTTCGATGGGAATCAAGTCTGGGGACTGAGATCGCAAATCCCTAACTATAATTTTTTTCTTTTTAGAAATTCCTTTATAGACTTTGCAGAATGCTAAGGGTCATTGTCCTTTTGGAATACCAACTTACATTGAATATGCCTTCTACCAATCGGTAACCAATAAGGGTGTAAAATTTATTCGTATTTTGCAGTGTTCTACAATGCGAAAGTTTCCAGAGCGTGAGGAAGAAAATCAAACCAATACCATCACTCAACCTTCACCATACTTATCAATGGTCATGAATACCTTTTTTTCTTATTAAATTCTCCTCTCTAGGGCCATACATATCGTTGCTTTCGTAGTGAAAAAGTTCTATTTTGGATTCGTCTGACCATAAAATTTGGTTGAAAAAACTCCAATAGTTTTCCTATTGTGTATTGTTTTTAACAAAGTTTTGTATCCCGATTTCATCTGTGTACATTAATCTTGTTAATTTATCGTTGAACTATTCACTCGTGAATTGATTGACCATCTTCTCTCAGTTATTGTGTCAAATCTTTTGCAGTAATCCGAGAATTTTCCTGGGTTGCTTGAACAGTTCTTCTTCTGGGTTTTGCAGAAATCTTGCTTGATCTCCCACGACTAAAGCTAATCGCACTAGTTCCAGTTCTCATGCGCTTGTCAATAATAGTCCACACAGTGCTTTCTTTTAAATCGAGTCATTCTGTTATTTTTCTCGTAGTTCCCTTTTTTTTTTACTTTATCAGTGCTATTTTGAGATCATAGCTCGACTCTTTAGTTTTAATAATTTTTTGTTACTTTTCTGGATCACAAATTTCCAGTTTCTTTTTCAGTACATGATTATGTACATATCTGTTGTACATTTATCATCAGGTGTTGGTTTTCAGTCATGATAATTGTAAATAATGAGCAATGGATGGGTTTCATACGAAATATCTTGACTGCCCAAATACTTTTGTCATAGTATGAAATTAGTTTTGGTATACTATATTTCATTTTGTGCATGTTATCTAACAACTGGCTTTATTATAAAGTTGAATCTGTAATTTAATTTATTTTTTCAATAGAACATTTAAAAATGATAGAAATCGTTTTTGTGTATTTTATTTTCTCTTTTTGTCTGCGATTGTAATGGATGAAGGAATCCATTAAAATATTGTTATGAATATTAACACTACAAATGATTTCCAAAAAGTGTCTGAGATGAAATATTCAAGCCTGATGGGATGTTATGTTTAAAGTTGGTGGTTAAAGCACTCCATTCGTAATCTGAGGGTCGAGGATTCGAATCCCTGTCACCTTTCAACAGTGAAGCGTTATAATGTGACGGCTAATGCCACTATTCGTTGGTAAAATAGTAGCCCAAGAGTTGGCGGTGGGTGGTGTTGAATAGCTGCCTTCCCTCTAATCTATCACTGCTAAATTAGGGACGGGTAATGTAGAGCACCCTCAAGCAGTTTTACGTGAAATTCAACCCAAACCAAACCAATGAAATGTTACCGAAGCTTATATCTATATATATCTAACATAGCACAGCACTTAGGAATATATCTAACATAGCACAGCACTTAGGTGGTCAATGGCCAACGATCAGGTGATATTTATAATGATAGTTTGGAGTTTAAAGAAGTCAAACTCCTACTAGATCTTTATGTTTTGTTTGCTTGTAAGTAATTCATGAATAACAGAGATGAGTTGTGGCGGATATTAAACTGAGACTCAAATCTATTGTCAAATTCATGTATTTGAAATCCAGGATAAACTTATATTAAGATCTATAACTTCTTGAGATGAACATTCGGCTGTTCATAGAATCATCTTCTTACCCATGACAGTAATACAATTAACTGTAATAATCTAACAATTTGACAACACACACACTTATAAATAAAACAAATTAAATAACGTCATTTTTGTTTTTAGTCGTTGGCCAAATCAATTTTGTGACCTAAAAGAAAATTGTAATTTAAAATTATTGGACAACTAAAGGAATTTTTACTTGTTTTCGTAGGTTTTTTCATTTATATTTAATACTAATATTTTCATGTTATTCTTTGATAATATATATATCTTTCTTACAATAATAAACGAATGTCTGTCCAATGGGGATTACACTTAGCTGATTCAACTTTTTCTCACTGTCAGCTAGCTCTACGTAGCTCTATTCAGGGTAAGGTCATTCGATCCGTTGGAAATTTATGTCCCTGAAGGTGCATATATTAAAAATGGTTGTTTACAAGAACATTTAGTAAACAACTTTACCAATATGAATTCAATAGTCCTTATTTTCAAACTGTGGCTTAAAACATCATAATCCAATATATTTTATCGAATTTCGACAGGTTCTACTAGCAGAATAATATCATTTGGGAAAACGGATGTCTGTTCGTTAATTGCGTATAAGTATAAAGAAAAAGATGATTAAAAATATGCAAAAACAGTTATATGTATAGGTGTAAAGTATACTAAGAGCGACTTACGTACGCATGCAAATTTCTATGTGCGTATTGCTAAAACTTAACTAAAAAACTTTTTATATTGTAAAATTTTAAAATCATAATTTACACGTAATGCTCTAAGATCAAAATGATTTTTAATGGTAAACTATTAAAATATTGTTTATGCCGTTTTACGCTAATAAAAATATGTTACATTCTTATATATCAAAGAAAATGCATGTGCAATAATCATGTTTGAACATGTTTGGTTTCGAATAGGTTTTCCGTTTAATTTTCTAAAACTTTGTTTACAAATTTAGTATTTTGTTGAGTTCTGAGAATTTTGTTAACAAGTGCAAAAACACGAATTACTAATTCAACTGTTTGAAGGGTGAGTTAGTACTCACAGTATCAATACTGTCGGAAATGGTTTTCAGTTTTGATAGAGCTTTGAGAAAGAGCACATTTTTATGGACTAATATTCAATTTTGTGTGCTCAGATAAGAATGCGAATTTCAGCACGTTCTACAAGTATATATATATATATAAATGAAACAGTATAACAATATTTTAAAACTCTTTATTATTATTTATTTAAAACAAATAAATAAAAACACAAATATGTAAAAGCATAAATACAGGTTTCGTATCTTCAACTTGTCAAGGACACTTCAGTTTCTAAAATAAGACTCTCCTGACATGACCGATTTAACAATAGAAAACTTCCCACGTTTTTTTACCTTAAAGCTTTCTATATGTTTAAACTACCTCTGTGTGTTAAATTATACACCATTTAATGTGCCTTTAAATTTATTAATAAAATAATTTAAAAAAATAGTCTCTCATCTTTTTGCGAAAATACCAAAATGCAAATATTTGCAAAAACGGTTCACTCAAATATAATATATTTGAAATATATATTATTGTAATAACATTAGATGTACAGAGACATCTCAAAAGTAAATAGACACCATGATTTTTTCAATAGTCATTTATCTCACATTATCAACTTGACAAAAATTTTTACAAATGTGCATCAGTACTTAGTCGATTTGCCACTAGCATTTTTCAGTACTTTGACTCGTTCTGGCATGGAATCGATGACTTCTGCAATTCTCTCCTGTAAGATCTTGACCCAGGCTGCACACAGAACATCAAGTAGCTCTCCACGGGACTCTGGTTTTCTAGAACTTCTTCTCACTGCTCGAGCAAATATGGTCCAGACCTGCTCGATGGGGTTCATATCAGGTGACTGACTTGGCCATGGGGGCCGTTGGATGCCTTTCTTAATTAAATGACTATTGAATGAACATCATGATGTCTATTTACTTTTGAGATGTCTCTGTAGTTTAAATACGAATATGGTATAAAATCTATTGAATATTATTTAGATAGATACCCAGACTTATTACATCCACATTTTAATAAAGAAATGATGACCAAAGATTTAAATTTGTTTTAGATAGTTGTCGCTTTATTTATAAAGATAATATATATATATATATCAACAAATGTCTGGAACTTCAATGGGAACAACACTTTTACCCTAGGAAGTGTCATTATCCAGACAATGCAATAGAAAAAGTTTTAACTTAGCTAAAATTAAAACAAAAATTAATAATAATCATAAAAATAATATAAAAGAAGAACAAGTTATTCTTTTCATGATAACCCATTGCTCTGGACTTAAAAGTAATATTAATGATATCAAAAAAGAATTTGAAAGAATTTCAGATACAACTTTAAAAGCTAAGTTGAGAATAAACAAATCACACGCCCCCCAGTGGCACAGCGGTATGTCTGCATACTTACAACATTGTGTAGCTTTGTGCTTAACTTCAAACAAACTAAAACAAAACAAATCACATTATCACGAAAATATATAAATCATAAAAATAAAACAAACAAATCAGATGAAGAAATTTTTCTCTGCAATAAAGGAAATTTTTGTTGTTGTTTGTTATTAAACATAAAACTACACACACACACACAAAGGGCTATCTGTGCTATGCCCACTTCGGGTATCGAAACCTGATTTCTGCAGACATGCCGCTGTGCCACTGGGGAGCCGAAATTATTGTAATTATGGGAAACGTTATATTGCATACACTGAATACATTACTAGGGAGAAAATGTCTCTTATAAACTCTAGATTTAATTGTAACTCGTGCAATGTTATTTTTATATTATCTTGTATTTGTTGTAAGCAAATATATTTTGGAGAAACAGAAACCGTTTGAGAATAAATTTACATAAATCTCATGTCAAAAATTCAAATAATAAGTGTATCATGGAAAATATCATACTATACAAGAACCTATTTCCCAAATATTTCTATTTTAGTATTCTTGTGAAAAGAATAAGAGATTCTATTATGTATATTATTTTATCAACAAATTTTAAACAAAGTTAAATGTTACATAGCTTAACACCGAGGGAGTTTAAAGTTTTCAGTTTTACTTTTACTTTTTTGGATTGTTTGTTTGTAATTAAGCACAAAGCTACACAATGGGCTATCTGTGTTCTGCCCACCACGGGTATCGAAACCCGGATTCTAGAGTTGTAAGTCCGCAGACATACCACTGTGCCACTGGGGGGCTACTTTTTGGATAAAACATCTTTTCTCCTAAACGTATCACCATTAGTCTCAACTAATGATGGTACTTGAAATTAATTTTTAAGTTTAAACTTTGTGATAGAATTTTTATCATAAATTTTAGGCCTATTGGTTTTTGATGTTGCATCTTCCTTCGGCGTTTCAAACGTAATTTTTAGGATATATAGCCTAATTAGAAAAATACATTCTGGTACGTGTGAAATGTCGATGGATTTGTGATATAGTCATAATGTGGAGAATACACTGAAAAATAAAAACAAAAAAAAAGAATTTGATATGATTTTCATACATTTATATAACAGTCATGAGCTTTGGCGTGATACTACGCTTTTCTACCGATTAAAGATAGTATGTATAAAAGCCAGTTGTTATCTTTTTATGTGTAATGCTCATATTATGAGTCAGTGTTAATTTAACTGTACATAATTCTTATTGTTTTTTTAGAGTACACTTGAAAAATGTTTTACCTCCAGTGGCACAGCGGTATATCTTTGGATTTATATCGCTAGAAACCGGGTTTCGATACCCGTGGTGGAAAGAGCGCAGATAGCTCATTGTGTAGCTTAATTACAAACAAACGAAAAAATGTTTTTATTTTCTCAATGCGTGGTTTTGTTTATGATGTTTGTTTGAAGTTAAGAACAAAGTTACACAATGGGCTATCTGTGCTCTGCCTACCACGGGTATCAAAACCTGGTTTCTAGCGTTGTAAGTCCGCAGACATGCCGCCGTGGGGGGGGGGGGGGGG
>NW_013666155.1:499127-501648 GCF_000517525.1 Limulus polyphemus
GTTTATGATGAAAGGGGAAGATTAGTGAACAAAGCTCGCAGAAGGAAGGGCGAGAGTCTCCAGGTTTTTTTTGTACAAAACTTCAACCCGTTGCTTTTTGACGGGTCGGACAAGGCAGAGTTCCAGCCCGTCTGTCTAGTTTCACAAGTTGTGAGAAACTGGCTAAATTAATTTGGTAGAGGAATTCAAGTACATTCTTCCCCATGAGTCGAGTTTCAAGCGACAGGTAATTCTCATTTAGAAACTATTTCAAATTTATCGCAATATTGCTGCGAATGAGAGCTCATTTGAGCGAAGGGATCGATAGCAAAATATATGAAACCGACAACAAACGAAAGTAACGTATAATACCGCATGTAACAAATTACCTTTGTATCGGACAAACTGTTCTTGTGCTACGGCTGAAAATGGCAGAAGAGGGTGGCACACACTCCCATTTACAGCATTCATTTTCAGTACTGGATACCTTTGCGAGTTATTTGAATCTTACTATCGCTCTTAATATATGAAGTATATTTTACGTGGTAGCACATACTACAAATAACACATATATGATTCTTTTACAAGGTGTTTGAAAAGTGCTAATTTCTCACGCGTACTTCCACATTTTACATTGTCTCAGCAAGTAATCCGTCATAGCCACACAACTTTCTCAATTCTAAATAGTGGTTCAATGTGATTCACTGTAGTGCTTAAATCTAAAATTGTACAACGTACGTTTCTAAAGAGGAATAGATTTGATACATTTTAATTAAACTCAGTATCCTTCACCGGAAACGTATTATAAAATATAAAGAAGAAAAAAAACCATGATTAATTGTACGAACATATACATAATTTTCATATTATATTAAGTTGCTACAGAAATGATATTATTTCGATTTTATTTATTAAAACATAGAGGTAATTGGATACACCTTTGACCTCCTGCAACCTGCCTTACATCCAGGTAGCAAAAATAACAGCTGGGTAGCTTTCACAGTCAATAGACGCAGTGGAAGACATGCATGCAGTGTACACCCAGAAGTTCTAGCAAACTGAACATTATGCATATGTCTTCAATAAAAGAGATGTGACAAGAACCTAAGTGCCCTGTCAGAACGAACAAATATTATTTTGGATCACCAAAGTCAATAGAATAAGGTTTTAATAGACGTGCTGATCGATTACTGCTTACATAGAAGTTTACACTCTTCTTTTGTTTTTACTCCGTTATTAAAGAGGAAATGTTTTTCCCAAAAGAAGAACTTACATTAGCTTACAATAACCGATGACCCTGTATAAGATATTTAAAACGTACTTTATTTTTTGTTCTGTTCTTATATAATGATTTATAACTCTTTCAACAAATTGAAGCAGTCTATGTCCCAGGATGTTCTTATAATAATAGCTCACTTTTTGTAATTTGACAGTAAATACAATTTTAGTTTATGCATTTGTTGAAGCTCTGTTTAGATCATTCGGATTTTTTTCATTTGCTAAGTATTATTCTGAACTAGTAGATGCCTGTTGGAGCATTTCCACGGTAAAACAGATATGAAATGTGCTGTCAACCTATCTCTTGAATTAGAGCGTATATACAATATCATTGTCTAGTGGGTCTTCTACAACGTTTTTTGTCATTCCATGTGTTATTTCACTAAGGAAAATTGCGTTTATTTTTAAGCAAAGGAGAGATTTACTGCAATGCATTCTTGGCAAAAATGTTTGGGTCTCGATGCAATAGATGCATACATCACAATAAAGTGCTCAGATTCTCTAAGAAGCCGTGGAGATTTTTTATGCTGGACGCCACCGTTCCTCGTCATTTGCTGAGCACAAGAAAATACCGCTACCAAAGTGAGCACCTTTTGACATTTGCCATGTATGTATATAATACTGACATGAAAATATTCATATATATATATATCTAAGCCGACCAACAACAAATATATAATCAAACACGTTCCTCTCTGTTTACTGTTTATGCTCCTATCTTTGAAATATTTCATTCAATCAGTCAACGGAAGAAGCCCCGTTTTTTTCGTGATATTCACTCGCAAAAAAGAAAAAATTGTTGTTCTTGATAAGTTCTTTCTCAGGTTGACCGCTCAGCACATATGAAGACTGACGTATTGATATGAAATTTTAGGAATTGCAAAAAATTAACAATTTTCCTGTAATGTACTCTTGAGTATATAAGTTTTTTCTATGAGCAACCGTTCAGAAGATACAGAGCGTGACAAAGAGACAGACAGACATTTGGCTATTAAATATATATATATATATATCCATCACACCAAACATGCTCGCCCTTTCAGCTGTGAAGGCGTTATAATGTGACGGCCAATCCCACTATTCGTTGGTAAAAAGAGTAGCCTAAGAGTTGGCGGTGGGCGGTGATGAATAGCTGCCTTCCCTCTAGTCTTACACTGCTAAATTAGGGACGGTTAACGCAGATAATCCTCGTGTAGCTTTGCGCGAAATTCTAAAAACAAACAAACAAACAATATATATATATATATATATATATATATATATA
>NW_013666155.1:502126-539786 GCF_000517525.1 Limulus polyphemus
GAAAGAGGAAGGAGCGGAGTTCGGAAGATTGGAAAAATCATGTTGAATTTCCATTGAACTTAGTCTGCTTACAGTACTAAATTGTTGCTCGTTTCTGGTTGTAAATTTGATTTCAGACGTTGACAGGTTGTTGGCTAAGTAAGAAACAAGAAATGACATGGCCAAATCACTTAACCGACGAAACGTGCGCAGGAACACAAAGTATACATATAAAATGTAAAGCTAAAAATGATGAAAACTTTACTTCTTACAGCACTTACCCTACAGTAAATGCTTTATCCTATTCAATTCTTATTATTTGTTCAACTTGTTCAATTAATGATTTGAAGTTAATTCACTTTTACTCATAGAATGTATATCATAAGAAACTAATGTTACGTAAGACAGTCGATAAAATAGCAGTTTAATGCTGCTTTCTAAATCTACTAAATCGGAAAATCTACATTTAAAAGAATAGTTTCTCCTGCAATATATATGAAGTATAGCAACTGTATTTTCTCCCCGAAAGGTTTTTGTATTTTTATTAAGAAATACATAAGGAGTGGAAATTTCTTACCATGCTTAAATGAAGTTATAGTAGTATTTCATGTAATCAAAACGTTTCTAGTTAATATAATCCAGGTTACTGTTCTGCACTCTTATATCTCAACACTATTACAGCACAAACCGTATTAAAAACACCTAAAACTGAGATACACTATTTTTGTAGTTATATTAACGTAGATCACTAATAGTGCAATGCAATCTTATGTGTTTTCAAGAAACCAATTTATGCACATAATCAGTAAATGGTATGAGTGAAACATTTAATTTTTTGTTCCCACACAGCATTGAAAATTAATAAAACTGATTTAAAATGTTAGTTGAAAGTAATGTTATGTTGATAATTTGCAAGCTACAATATCTTCCGTTTTAATTGTTAACAGTCTGTATTCTATTCATGATCATACCTTAAGTATACTTTCTTACCAAGAGTACTGGATCAGACACACCTTCGGCTATAGTAAGGGTTCACCATAAACATTCTAATGTGAATCACAAGGTGCACTGCTGCATAGGGTTTATAAAGGTCAGCATTGTCACAGCTAGCCAATTGAAATAAGAAACAAATCAGCTTGTTCACGTACTAAGAGGAATGATATTTGATGCAGCATTAGCGGGATGAGGGTTCAAAACGTTTCTGCCCGCTACACTAAGATATACGGTAGATAATGCATTAACAAAATGGCATACCACCGGTTGCGCTAATGAGGAATATTGGCAGTACATCTTAAAATTAATCACTCCTCTAAGGGACGTTTCGAAAGCTGTTATGAAACAAAACCACAAATAACTTAGGTGTTTCATAAAGGTTCAGAGCTTTTAGTCAGAGGCAGTACATTCACTGTGCTCAAGAAGCTCTTTGATGCTAGAGTTCACAAATGTCAGTGCATTAGCTCCCTCGATGCATTAAGCGGCGAAAGTGGGGTGAAGAACAATAGAAAACCATCACGCGGAGTGAAACATTCAACTACTCTGTGTTTGTTTTGGATGGCAACCTAGATAATACTTTGGATACCAATATTAAGTTATCGAGCTGACGTGCATTGCATGTGGGAAGACAGAGCTGTTGCTGAGCAGCTTTATGATTCTAATTGGCTCTGCTACAAATTGAGATATAATGCCAGGCTGGACAGCTAGCTTTTAGTCTGGTTTTAATAGCTTTAACTTGTCAGTCAGCGTGTCTTTCGATTCAGCAAAGCCAGTCTAGTTCAGGTTTTCAAAGAATAAAGTCAGTCTGTCGTAACTAAGTTAGTAAGTTCATTATGAAGTTTCTAAGTTCGTCTTTGTTTCATTCTCATTTCCGTAGTTCACTGTTAAAAACGTAGTCGGCACTACCTACAAATTCTAATGTTCATTCTATTTCATTTAACTATCTCACGCCACACAGAGCTAACTCTTATGCAAGTCACTTCCCTAAGCCTCTGATTATGTCGGAGGTTTGTCTCTCTCTCTTTTGTCATCAAAATTCCATTAAGATCTAAGAATTACTGTCCCACGGATTAGGTAATGTAGTTCATGTACTGGTAGACTCGTTGTTCTAAGCTAAGATATAACACAATTTTGACGACAAGCATATTTAATATGAAAAGTGATGAACACGCTCATTTACACATGATACAATGATAAAGTAGTAAGCTAATAGACGCCAAGGACGAATCCGAAGAGCAGTTAGTGTATTCATAGAGCAGAAACGAATGTGGCGGATAGAATGTCACACAGTTCGTTATCTTAGAGGCAGAGACCGTTCATCCATAGTTATGTTTAGATGAGAAGGATAAATCTCAAAATACACTTTGAAAGTTGCCAAGAAATATAACTAAACGAACTTCATAACTTTAATAAAGATCTTTAAAATTTGCTGCCTTGAGTAAAGATAATAATACATCTTATCACGGATGATCATTTTCCAAAAGATTATGCAGATACTATGTTAATGAGAAAACGTATTTTATATATACATTTATAGTTAATGGTCATTTTAAAAAGAAATATTGGTATTAAACGACTTTATATATATATATATATATAATTTTACTGGTGCACAAACTAAGTGACGAATATTTTTAGAAAGATAATAATTTGATTTTGTTTGTTTTGGATTTTCGCACAAAGCTACACAAAGGGCTATCTGTGCATAGCCATCCCTAACTTTAAAATGATAGACTAGAGGAAAATGCAGCTAGTCAATAGCACTCACTACCATCTCTTGGGCTACATTTGTCTGTCCGAATTGATCGTTATTCTTACACAGAAGCTTGGCATAGCTAAGTGGTTAGGGCGCTTGACTCGCAATCTGCGGGTCGCGGGTTTGAATCCACGTCCCACCAAACATGCTCGCCCTTTTAGTCGTGGGTGCGTTATAATGTTACAGTCAATCCTACTATTCGTTGGGAAAAGAGTAGCCCAAGAGTTGGTAGTGGGTGGTGATGACTAGCTGCCTTCCCCCTAGTCTTTCATTGCAAAATTAGGGACGGCTAGCGCAGATAGCCCTCGTGTAGTTTTGCGCGAAATTAAAACCAAACCAAACCAATCTTATAGAGAACTCACAGCACAGCCCCAAAGTGTGGATCGTGTTTTTGCGAAAATAGGCTGTGAACTATGAACCCTTAGATCCACAGTTCTAGCACGTTAACTACTAAACCACACTCAGTCCAAGAAATAATAAAATGTTTATGGAGGTAGCTACAAGCAGCTGGTAATATTTTTTGTCTATGCGATATTTTCTTGTTTAAAGAACTTCAACAATGTTTGACAGAATTGTGCAAATAGGTTAAAAAAATAGAATTAGTTTAATAACTTATGGTTTTATACGAAGCTTAAGTGAACATATCAAAGGTATAAAACAAAATATGTATGTAAAAAATAAAAGTTAAGCAGGTAAACAATAATTATTTTAATTATGTTTGATGTAAACGTATAAGAATAATAAAATATCTAGATGAAACAGAAAATATATTCTGCTTGCGAATGAGAACGTATTTAAGTTACTCACAAAACAATACAACTTATAAGGTTAAAACATATCTCTAGGTAATGTACCGAAATGCATTTATGTCAAGAAGAAGAGTTTAAAAGTAAATAATGAGCACATGTTCAGAGGAAGAATTAGTAGAAAAGAAAAAGGTTTTATTTAATTAAAATATCAAAATGTAGAGGCAATGAAAAATTATATATGTTTATTCAGAATTATGGTATAGTTAGTAAAAAATATGTAAAGAAATAGAATACATATATCTAGAATAGCATCATGAAAATAACTGAAAAAGAGAGAAGATAACTAGGGAGAAAGATAAATATCTAGAGGAAAGACGGGAGTGGATCTAGGCAAGGAAAGTTTACTTATTTTAGCATTTTACAAATTTTAGCCTTATAAGCCTTCAAGTTTGCTAAGGAAAGAAAAGTTAGGAAGATTAAGAATAAACCATATTTATACAAAGAATGAGATCATATATAAGTTAACAAACAATACACCTCCAGGAAAAGACAAATAAGGTTGCTAAGTAAAGAATCAAAGGAAATTCACGAAAAGAACGAGAACATATACAAGTAACAAATAAAAGGTGTCTAGGTCAAGAATAACGGATCATCCGCGTAAAATATGAGAACGGATCTCATAAAGAATATGAACATATTTAGGTTAAAATATATAACATGTCTACGTAAAAATAAATAATAGCATATCCAAATAAATAATAAGTACTGCCTATTAAGTAATAGTAATGCATCAATGTAAAGCAAGGTGTCTAGGTAAATAATAATAGTTATCTACAAAAAATAGATCATCATATTTGTTCAAAGAATTAAAATACATGTAGGCGAGAAAAGAAAGCACATCTATGTAAAGCAAAAAAATCTGGGTTAATAAAAGATTAACTTAAATTTAAAAGAATTCTGAATTTACTACAACAAAGAGACTGGATGTGGTGAAAGTGTTGTCTTTCTTTCGTTTATTGATCAGAAGATTACTAATAGAAAGTTCCTCGAGTAAACACTACCTTTTTCAAGTTAACGTACAGCTGTTATTGACATATATATACAGTATATACGAGTACTACCTGTTGTTAATTCACTCGGGAGAGAGAATCGAACGTAAATTTAAATGAATGTGGTAGATTGACGTTAATGCCTTTGCATTAAAAATCTTAGTATCTTTGATGTTTTATTCATAAATTTTCGATGATAAAGGTTTTAAAAAGTAAAGTACTTAAATGGCCGTAATAATGATATATACCCTTTAAATGCTCCGAGATAATGGATTATACAGAGTTGAGGAAAAAGATAATAGAGGCATCATTAACATTTAGATTACGACCTTCACGACTGTCTAAGACTTACATCTCCTATATCTACACATTAATTAACTTGCCATCCCCCCCAAAAAAAAGTTGCACAACAGTCCATCCGTGCTGCTCTTACTGCAGGGACCGAACTTCGAATTTTTACGTTATAAGTCCTCAAGATTACCACTGAGTCAGAAGGAGTAAATATGTTAGGAAAATATAAAAGGTTCTTCTGCTCTCCAGTGAAATCATTTCCAAGAAGTATTTTACGAAACGTCACAAGGAGTAAACATGTTAGGAAAATATAAAAAGTTCTTGTGCTCTCCAGTGAACTTGTTTCCCAGAAGTATTTTACGAAACGTCAAATAAAAAAAAAGTTAACTTCATACATTGCTAAAGAATGGCGTTGTTCCTACTGAGCGTGGTCTGTTTCATAATTTATTTTAGTCATTCCGCCAATTTTCCTAAATTTAATTGCTTAAAAATAATGAACCTTTAAAAACTAATGTATTTGTATTATCTATTTCTCCCTCTTGCATACTAAATTGACTATATATATATATACTTTGATTTAGGAAATAAAAGTCGCTCCAGTAGTGTAACATATAATAACAAATGTCTCTGTTAAAATAAATGCATTTTAAAATTTATTTTTCATTTCTAGCAGTTTAATTACAGTAAAAAAACTACATTTCGAAAATGAAATACGTTTTGAGAAGTTATTAGAATTTCATGTTTAGTAAGCACGTCGGACATTTTTACAGCTACTGAATGTTACTTCGTCAGCGTCAACAAAACTTGAACCAACATTGGTTCTCTCACCATATAAAAGAAGCTGAATGACGTAACGTTTTCCTAGATAATACAACAGAGAAATCCGATTAAAAGTTACTATTCTAATGATTTAACTTCCACATTGCTAAGTAGTCTAAACTCGTTATTTACGAATATAAATTTTTGCACTAATTATGAGGGCAACTCATAAAAAATTAAAGGATATTTGAATATTTAGTTTTGAAGTTTTAAGTCCATAAACTTACCGCTAATTCACTGAAGACTTACTGTTAATTCAGTAGATCTAAATGGGTTCTGATAATATCTTGATACCTTTGTTTTACCACGAAGTTAAAAAAATATATATATTATTTAAAGTTTTGTTTGCCATCTATTACTAAGTGAGCCTTTTTACGAAGAGGAAGGTCTTCTCTTGACATTACAACAAATATTTGCGTCATAAATAACTTACATAGTATAAATACCAGAATAATAAAATAATGAAACAAATCTTTCAAAACAAAGATCAACGGTGGCTGAACCTTCTAGTAAAATATCTGATTCAGTTGTTTAACTAATATAGAGATAAATTATTCATAAAGCTAGATACTCCAATGAATAATTTATAATATTACCATTTCTCTCGGGCTTAGCATGAACTAGTAGTTAGGGCGTTCGACTATTAATCTGCGGGTTGTGGAATCGAAAAACGTCGTTGATGGTGCTCGCCCTTTTAGCCACGAGGGCACTATAATATGATGGTCAATCCCGCTATTCGTTGGAAAACAGTAGCCCAATATTTGGACGGTGTGTGATTGAATAACTGGGTCTCCTCTAGTCAATTACTTCAAGATTAGGGACAGATAGCCCTCAAGTAGCTTGGTATAAAATTCAACAAACAAACCTCCACTTCCAGGGACAATTGCTAAAAAGGAAAGATAAACAGATTGCCTGACACACATCGTCAATAAGACTCTGTTATTGAAATAATGTTATCTGACAGTTCACATGATATCATTAACATGTCCCATCTGTTAAGACAAAAGAAAAGACACTCTGTACATTTTTGATAAACACAAAACTTTCATATGACAAAGTAAATTTGCTCCGAAAACTTAAATTATATATATTTATCTGTTTGTTTCGAAAATTCAATATTAATCATTATATTTTACTTACATGATGATTTAGAAAAAACCTCACAAAACTACATACATTTTTGTATTAAGTAATCTATTACTTATATTATATTCAAGTTACTTTAATGTGGGTGCACTTAAAATAATTAAGCGTTCATTTAAATCGATAAACGCGTGACTCATGAAGCTTTACGCAGAAATCTTGTGCTAAAAAGAAAACGTGTATTTAAATAACAACTGAATTTAATGAAATAAAGAAAATTAATGGAAATATATTTCTCATTTCACAAGAGAACTTTCTATGATCAAGGACGACTGAGACTGTGAGAGTGTTAAAATTAAGTGTTTTGTACTTTAATATCGGGTTTGGAAAAGTAATAGAAGTCCGATTACACCTTCCGGAAATGAAAGAAAGTTGATTATAAATTTAAGCCATCATCATAGTAGAACACCAAAACCTTAAATTTTGTTTTCTCATCCTTACCAATATAAAGGAAAGGTTGGAGTTTTAAGCAGAAGTGAAGAAAATCACCACTAGAAGTATTCTATATATGTTCTTTTTTCTTTTCCTTAGCCTAAGCAAGCTCTAGGAAGCAAAATCAAGACTGTCTTTGTACTGATAATATAATAAAGCTTTGATAATTTCTGTTGAGTTATAGATGTAACGGAGGATGTCCTATCATAAGTAAATAAAATAGTACAATCTTAAAGAAAGATTTCATTTCAGGTTATAATTATTCATGCATGAAGATTATATGTTTTCCTGCTTTAGCTATAACTGCTAACTGGTACTTTATATTCTATGTACTTTATATTTTTACAGGTAACTACATCCTATTAATTTTATCCAACATTGATTTGTTTGTTTTTTTAATTTCGCGCAAAGCTACAAGAGGGCTATCTGCGCTAGCCGTTCCTAATTTAGCAGTGTAAGACTAGAGGGAAGGCAGCTAGTCATCACCACCCACCGCCAACTCTTGGGCTACTCTTTTACCAACGAATAGTGGGATTGACCGTCACATTATAACGCCCCCACGGCTGAAAGGGCGAGCATGTTTGGTGGGATGGGGATTCCAACCTTGATTATAGTGAGATGTTGTAAAGAGTACAGTTAAAGTAAAATAATAGAGTGGTTTGAACTTAAACGTTTACATTCTACCAGATGTATGGTTATCGTGAGTTTGAGTATTTTCATCTGGAATTTTCATCATTTTCGTTTTAGAAGTAAATTGTTTATGTGATTTAAATCAGTTAGAATCAAGTAATAAAACAACGTAAATAGAACGATGGAAATTTACTCACAAAAACATAAAAACTTAAAAATTGTATTACATTTAATTGACTTGTTATACGTTCTTAGATGCATTCTGTTACGTATTAGAATTTATCACGGACGAGGCCCCAATTTATTACATAACGCATTATAATTTATAATAGCCTGTAACTGAGTTAAATTATAATTTAGGTTTAGAAATGAAATAAATATCGATATGTATCCAATTAATGACACTTGTCAACAAGATTGATATATACAGTTTTTTAGTACAAATATACAATATACAAACAATAACACAATTTACAATAACGGTTATTACAAATAAAGATCTATGTACAAAAGTTTTACAAACTTACAAACAATAGTTAGTCCTGGTCTAGAATTTCCTTGATATCTTATCGAGGGTTGACGATTAACGAATTAATTTTGAGTTGATGTAGATATAATTCATTAACAGGGAACTAGTTAGCTCTGTGTTTTTTGCCGGTTCATACTCCGAGTTGTTCACCGCTGAAGTTATACAATGTTTTCGTGAAAATACTAATTTTCGATGTGAATCCGCTGAAGTTAAATGGTTTGTAATATTAGAAATCTATAAACGTTCCTGGTCAAATGTCTGAAGTTCCCGACTAATAATCGTTATAATAATCACAGTTATAGCATCCAATGTTTATGGCGCCCCAACTATAACAAACCAATAATATATACTGTCTTTTGGCGCGTCGCGTTGATTATATTTATATGCGTGAGGAGAGTTTCTCGAAATTTCAGCTTAGGCAACAATATACCATACACTAGTGTTTACGTACACACATAAATTGTTGATTCCTACACTCGATAATTTTCTACCATTTTAGTGAATAGGCAGGAATTTCGCAATACAGATTTAACAGTATAAGTTATGTACATTTCTACACATAAATGTAACTTAAACAAACATCGATATTAAAATAGATATAGTACAGTAAATCCGTCACGATTCAAATTAAAATTCACACCATCTCGGAGAGGTGAAGAATACCAGTGTGTTGAGATTCAGCTAGAAACCAAAGAGTTTCAAACTAGTTTTTTTTAATACATCTATAACTATATCAAGCCTCATTGGTGATACTCTGAATCATCGTCTGAAACAATAATAAATAAAATAACGTTGCTAGAAAGTGTGATTCTCCACTTGTAATGGTATGGATTTTGTTACATGCTATGAACTTCTATATTTTCATATTGTGGTTTCCCTTACTGTGAGATGAAGAAAATCCGAGTGCTAAATTTAGTTGGATTCTTGATTACCTTCAAACCTTTTTTCGGGATGAAAGGGTATGAATATATTGTATTTTCTAAAAACTACAAAAACATCTTCCACATCTAAAGCCCCTTTCAGTGGTATTTTATATGATCGACCTAGCCTAACTGATGAATATTGGTCAAAGTTACTGTTCTCAGTTGATAATAGTGCGGGATTTATTACCTGTATATTATGTTTTCATATTACTTAGAAATCTTGGCAATAATAATATTAATAAACACTTTTCACCTAAATAATTGATTATCTTAAGCAACAGCTAGTAAGTGTTAATATATACAGATATACTCTGTAACAGAAAGTCAACGATTTTAAAGTGTATACTTTATCAGCAACTTCAACGAGATAATAATGTACTACAAATGTGAAAGCTCGTAAGTTTTTAATTTTATTTATATGCTTTAACTTATTGAAATAATTTCAAAATGTATGAAGTATATCGGTAATACAAATGTGTGCTTTTATTTTATTTTTGCTAGAATCTATTCTATTCTATTCTAAAGCAGGTTCAGATGGCAAAAAGGTATATTCTGTCACGTATTTCCCCAATACGCTGAAAAGTAGTGTATTGATTCCAGAGTGTGTACTGATGTTTTATCACCAATATCTGTCGAGAGATAAGATACTGAAGGTTTGAAAAGGATTTAGTTTCGAGCTCTATCTTTCTTTGAACAGATTTCAAGGTATACCACTTTTCATCAATAACTCTGTGAATAGACAGTGACCACGTTTAATTGCATATTCTCTATTCACTTATCGTGAATAATGACATTTTCAGTTATCTTTGCTATAGCTCTTTTTAATTTACAAATAAAGGACATAAATTATATTAGCAACGTATTTTAGCAGTTGTAAGTTGGAATGTTTGTTGACGAACAATATGTTATCGTTTTAAAGGCAAATCTTCAAGACATTTTTATTACTATTGAATTTATATATATATTCAGAAAGCCCAATGGCCCAAACTCAAATCAGGCAAAAATAAATATTGAATTTATTAATTCATTTAACCAAAGTATTTTTGTTCAGTAATCCTTCAGTGATAACAACAAATTTTACTTTACAGCTTCTTCCTTGATTGTACGTAACGAATATAGCGTTCATAAATCAAAAGATAATTTTATAATATACAGTGAAACTTCGTTAAACTAGACGTATTTGTAATGAAATAATTATTCCAGATCATCGAGACATCCGGATACTGGAATCACTTTGAGTACAATGGACACTATTAACCACATGAGCAAGGTACGCATATAACTGATCAACAAAATGTAATCGTGTGTACAATACACTTAGTAGTTTATTATTGTATATGTCGTCAATGATTAATTAATTATCAAATTGCATAATTAAAGTGGCATGTTAAGTTATTATCTTCACCTAAGTCATCATTTTGTTCAAACCGATGACTTATTTACAAAACACAGAATACGTAGTTCATATATTGCTTTCTTGTATAAACGAATATCCCATTTTAATGATGAAGATATTTCTATGTATTTTTGTGAGTAGTTTATGGTACAGTCATGCCAAGTCACAGTGTTCCAACATAAAGACGAGTAAAAATATCAGCGATATTAAAACATGATGTTTGTTTATTCAACAAAGCAAATGCAAGTGCAAGCCTTGATACCATCAACAGGTAGATCAGTGAAGGAAGAAATGTTCTCATGGACAAGTCAACCATATATGAAAAATGTTCTCATGGGTAAGTCAACCATATATGAGAAATGTTCTCATGGGTAAGTCAACCATACATGAGAAATGTTCTCATGGGTAAGTCAACCATATATGAGAAATGTTCTCATGGGTAAGTCAGCCATATATAAGAAATGTTCTCATGGGCAAGTCAACCATATATGACATTTTAGTAGAAAATAAAAGCTGGTAAACAGAAGATTCAGGTCAATAAACAAGAGCAAGTCATTCAAATATGCAAAACACGGAAAAAAATCTCTGTATCATTGGATGTGTGATGTTAATGTAACACTAAAAAATGCGTGTGTTAATAACGTCTCGATAATCCAGAGGAATTAGTTCAATATAAATGCGTTCGGATTAACGAGGTTTAACTGTATATATATATATATATATATATATAGTTTTAACTTTTCTATGCTTGTTATGTTCTTTACCTTTGCAACTTCCCCGTTGGGATACTACAGATAGAATAGCGGTTGAGAACCTATTTATATTAGTAAATTGGTTGACAGCAATTGTTACGGTGTGAACTGAATTAAATTGGTGAAGTGTAATTCTTCATCAACTATATTTATGTCACAACACACCATAATTATGGTAAGGATTTTTGTCACTATAACATTTATTCATTTATTTGTCTTAACAGCATATATTATTAATTATTATTTTTTTGAATTAATCCACTCGTTATTCGGAAAAACTGGCGAGTCAGGAAACTATTACAAGACATTAGAAGAAAATGCCTTGTACATGCATAGCAGAATGGGTTTCTAGTACACTATGAAACGCGTTTTCTAAGTATTTTGTTTCAAACAGAAATAATGTATGATTTTTAATACAGCCTAACTATGATTATGATACTATAGGAATACAAATATTTACTATTCAATAACCTATCTTTAAATAATTGGCTTTGTATACATATCATGTGTTTTTCAATGAACCTATTTCTATTCATTCATATCCTTATCACAGCTCATTCCGAAACTGTCTCTCGACAAATTGTGAGATGCAGTTTCACTTTATTAACCAATTAATTTATCTACTTCACGGATTAGATCTTAATGGAAACGGACTGAGTTAGATGATTTACTTTAGCTGTCGTTGTCATGGTAATCGTGTTTAAGAAAATGTAATTAAACAAGTCAGGGTAGCATGTGTTCTGTTTTAAATACTGTATATCTGATATCAAAGGAATATCACAAAAGTAAAGAGATTGCAAAAATAATATTCAAATTATGTAATTTTAAAAGCCTTATTAAATTTGTACACATAAGCAATTAACACAAATTAATTAGGAATAGTTTGCTAATATAATACACAGAAAATAGTTAAGGAAGAGCAAATACATAAAGAGAAAAATAAATACACATTTAATGATTGATAAATATATGTATTTTAATTTCATTCCGGTGCCTTGAGGTAAAAACTTGCTATAAAAACGATTCGGTTTTCAATAATAAAAGCACGTTCCAATTCAAGATAGGGCTTGGTATAGTAAAAAATAACTCAATAATTGGCGGTGGGTAGTGTTGAATAGCTGCCTTCCCTCTAGACTATCACTTCTAAATTAGAGACGGTTAGTGCAGACAGTCCTTGAGTAGCTTTGCGCGAAATGCAACAAAACAAACAAACTCAAGATTACCTAGTTACAATTGAAACTTACTAACAGAATAAATTACATACAATTGGTTTCAAAACCATTAGACGACACATAGACGTACACATACATACGGGAATAATTAACAATTCAAAATATTTCATAATAATCTTAAAACAAATTAAATTAGATTAAAATAAGCATATATAAATTCTGACGAGTTTACGAAATATTTCATAGTTTATTCCGAAGAAAAAAGACGAGAAAATAAAATTAAGAAATCTCGAGATTATTCGAAACTCAATAAAGAGAATATTTTATTCGTAATTTCTTTATGGTGAAGTAGTATGTTTCTGTACAATATAAGTTTGTTTATTTATCATCATTAAAAAAGGTGCAACACATAACTCCGATCCATTTAGTATGTTTGGACATTTTGTTTTCATATTCCATCTTGTAGTATATATATATATATATATATGTGAATACTGATATAAACAGAATAATACGTTTATTAACTAACTATGTTTTTGTGATGAAAACTGATTACTTTTTTGACAAATTAACCTTTAGAATGTGATCACAATGACACAACCTTATTTTCGATGTTTTAATCAAAATAAATTAAAAACAACAGATGAGGCTAAAACTATGCTAGGCATATCTTTCGTATTATCTCCAAACTTTCATTTGTAATACAGTTTTCATAACAAAATTAAATATTTTAGGACTCGTTTTTTATGATTTATTTGATCCTTTGCTTCGAAAGGGTTTCATTGTTACTCGAACAATATCGATTGGTAATTGGCGAGTAAAGGCTGAGGAATATGTGAAAGGCGTAAATTGGCTTAGTTAACCTCTTCCTAGGTGGCAGATCCTCGGTGGATCACAGATTATTTGGTGTCTAGCAACAGCCGCTAGTCACCCAGCCATGCTGTGAGATCATTAATGAGATATATATTAACTTTAGGTGCGGGAGAAAATATTTTATAACTTAATTTTTACATTTGTTGTGTAGCTGCGAAAAAGAAATTTAAATGTAGTTGGTTGCTCAATTATTGTTCTGATTTTACTTATACATCAGCACCCCCCCCCCAGTGGCACAGCAGTATGTTTGCGGACTTACAACGCTAGAAACCGGGTTTCGATACCCGTGGTGGGCAGAGCACAGATAGCCCATTGCGTATCTTTGTGTTTAAATTCAAACAAACAAACAAACTTATACATCAAAATGTGTGGATTAAAACTACGTTGGTATTTGTTTTATAAGTGTGTGTTTTGTGATTAAAACTAAAATATATACAAATCCTAATGTTAATGGTATTTTATCAAGGTCAAATAATAGCGCGTGACGTGAAACAAATCAATAGTGCTTCTATGTATAGATAGTTTTCAAGCACTGTAATTGTTTTAAGTACAAAAGATTCCACTAGAAAAACGCGAAGGTTTTAAATGTGTAGCACGAGTTATTTTCTTCTTAACACAAAATATTATACTGACTAGATGCCTCAACGATCTTTTCTATTTTTTCTCCCCATAGTCCTTGCGGACCGTAGAGCCGATCTTGCTCTGCCAGCGTTTCTAAAGCTGTTTCTTACGTCAAGGATGCAACCCTCTTTGAAAGGACGAGCATGTTTGGTGGGACTGGGATTCGAACCCGCGACCCTCAGATTGCGAGTCCAGCTCCTTATCTACCAGGCCATGCCGGGCCTCTCAACGATCTCGTAAAGGTTAATTAATGCTTTATGTCTATATTTCAAAGTGAAACGCGAAGTCCTACAGAAAAACATAGTATTTGTGATATCCGAACAGATGCTACTTCTTTGACAAAGCATCAAATGACAAGTGTTGCAAACTTATTTAACCTAGTTTAGATCATAGAAAAACTGTCTTGAAAATTTTTACTTTTGTGACTGAACTTATTTTACGGGAAAACATATAGCACTTATATATTTAAACTACAGTTTATTCGACCACATAATGCTTTTTGAAAAATCATAAAACAGTAAGTGCTGCTATTTATTTCACTTACTTCATATAATAGAACGACTTGTTTTGAAAAGGTTATCTTAGTGCTTGAAATTGTTTTACGGAAAGAATCTTACATTTTCATGCATATAGAATAAAATTTATCCAATATGACAGCGCCAAAAAACGGTAAGTGTTACACGCTTATTGTGTTTAGTTATTATGGTTTATACAAGTCAAAAACAAACGGTTTCTAAAGTGCTTGGTTTTATATTTTGGATTTTGACAACATTCGTATTATTGATTTTAGACAGAATAAATTATTTGGAATAGAATAAGTGTTGTAACTTGTGGTTAAATTAGGACTTAAGAATGAAAAAAAAAGCCCTTTTAGGTACTATATAGGCAACGTCAAAATAAATACAAGTTAAAACAGTTGTACTACCCATAAATATAAATAGTTATTTTCGTTTGGATAAACTATGTTGTCTTTAGTGAGCTTAATGATATATGACTAGAGTTTGAGTGTTTATGTATAAATGAGCATGAAACAACCATTTTCGAGACTATGTAGATTATGAGTTGAACTTTAGATTAGGAACATTGATTTGAGTAAACCATAAAGTCAATCTATACTGTATCATTGAGTCTGTAGACCGTTTATGTAGGGATGGCTAAAGTACTCAATAGGCATAATACACATACGCACGCTGTAACTCAACAATGACAGAGAGTTTTACTTTAAGAATATGGGAGTCACTCACTTTCATTTGTTTCACTACCCAACAAGGCACAAAACATCGCTAACATATCAAACCAGACTATGATCAACCCACCAAATTGTTCATCTTTTTTCTTTCAGTTGAGATAACTCTACAGCTACTTTATCACTAACGTCAGTTTAAACATAAATCCACTATATGTCTTCCTGGGCAGTACACAATGTCATAGTTTAGTCGTAATAACTAGTAGTAATTTTAAAAAGATCATAATTCTAGTGTAAACAATGTTATCATTACCCCTTGAACTTAGCTTTTTTAAAGAAACCTGATGTTCATTTAAAAAGCTTAATTACGGAATTACCAGCCAATAATAGATGAATATTAGATGACTGTAACATGTAGAATACTCAGTGCTTTGTACATTATACAATCGGTGTCGTTGGGAAGCCAGTCCTTATATTATGTCATATTATATTATATAAAAATCAATACGCATAATATTAAATTTTATTACACACATCCATGGAATACACCAACTTTCAGTCATAGGAGAAAAACGTCACAAAACAAAATAAAAACAATTTGTAAATGTAAAATGATGTAGGGATAGCAGTACCAAAAAGAATGCAAACAAGAAAATAGGGATGATACAGCTATACATAGATCATCTCTACATGACTTTCAATATTAATATTTAATGTTACACTCTAAAATGCATACTTGACTTTAATATTATTGCATTTGGAAATTATATGTTCCTGACTGTTGGTATGTAGTTTATATATCATAATATCATGATCATCAATGTAGGTATAAACTAAGAGCCTGGAATTTACGTAGAAGGAAAACCAAGTTGAGTCAAAACATGTCTTGATTATAACAGACTCTTACTACGAGGTCAATCGAATTGACCAACCTTGTAACCATTTTGTACTCGTGCATTCTACGGGGGTGATTGGGCAATGTTTCAGGTTCAATAAATGAAGATGCAATAATAATTTAGAAAGTTGAATATAATACAACAAATACTGCATTTGAAGTGTTTTGTAATGAAGTCAAAACAAAGTTAACAGTTTGTTATCGCAGGCTGGTGGTATACTACAGAAATTTACTTCCCTTTTTTGTAGCAGCTGTCTATGGAACTTACGCTTATTTCGTCACAACTCACGTGATGTTCTACACTCAAAGGATACCCCATACTGATCAGCAGACTTTGGTCCACATTCCCCAACGCTTCCTCCCGCTTCTTTGTGTGGTATTTAGCCCCTATTACAAATTAGGATGAAACAAAGACCCGTGTTTCTGTCTTCCTATAGACACTAATGATAAACATGTAATTGAAAAAAAATCTGTCCTTGGTCTGGGAACTAGAAAATATGTTATATACACCTGAAAAAGAAGTACTTGAGTTGTAGACTTTAGTGTACTAAATCAGCTATCGCAACCATCATCTGTCTGAATTAGTACGTTAGAAGAGGTTGAATTATTTGATGCAGCATTGCCCGTGAAATTGGTATCAGACGATGAGGAAATAACATTTTGCTAGGTCTTGGAATCATGTTTGAGAAGACTGATAACATAATAACTAATAAACTTGTTTTGCCTTGTACCAACCAGTGTGCCATTTCTTAAGTTACTTTAATTTCATCTTCTTTTAATTTCAGTTTTTATTTTATTTTAACTTACATTCTACTTCTCTTGCCATTATTTTCAGCATTGTATATGCATTTTTGATTTGTTGAGTAAAGATTCACTGTTTATTCTTGTGCAATTTCCTATTTTACTACACACACTTTTCTTCTACACAAACTCTTATGAACTAGATTCTTGACACACACACACACCCTTCCCCCACGCACACACCTGTTATTAACAGACTCTAACTACTTGTGAGGGAAGTAATGGAGGTGTGCTGGAAAGCAAAAAGTTTGGAAAATAAGATCGAAGAATATTCTATGTTTTTAAAGCTCAATTTAATCCTCTCTTTAATTTCTTTTAAATATATATCAATTAATTTCGAATTATTCAGTGAATGCAATAACTTGGATAATTATCTTACATTATACAATTTTATAGTAAGCTACTCTTACTAGACTAGGCTCGGTGATTGTTTGTGCTGGAACTATGATATTTGGCCATTACTTTTAATGTCAAACAATGGGTAACAGTCCTTAACTTCCACTTATATATATACATTATTATATATACACATCTTCTTTACATTATAAATATGAAAGAATGGGAAATATAGGGACAAAAATAACTTTAATACCTTTATAATGGTGTACAATCCTTTATGAAAGACTGTACATCGCATTTTCTCCACAAAGGTCAACGAGGCTTAATGTGTGTTAGGCCTACATTAAATTCAGAGTAAGCCTAGGCCAGTTCTAGAATAAATACTGTATAAGGATAGTTAATAGTAGATGATTGGGGTAGCTTATGACACGATATATGTATATATATACTAGAAAAAGAAAGAAAAGAAAAAGAAGAAATGAAAGAGGATTTCAAAGGAAAAAATATTTAAATGTAAATTCTTAAAAATTGTCCACAAATTGTGTTGTGCAAGTTTTTTAGTTCTATTAATAAATACTAATTTACCACACAGTTAACTATATAGTCAATAACCTAGTTATCAGCTCCTAAGTTATAAGTATAAATGTGTCATCTGTTTAGTTCAGGACTTACCAACTTAGTGCAAGTTATCATAATTTAGTTTCACATATAGAGTTACTTTATGTTTAACACTTTGTTAAATCTAATGTTAACGTGTATTCAATTATAAACATAAATACAGTGTTACTATGGGTTATAGATCTAATACTTCAACAGAATTGCGGTTAGAGTTACTGTGATATTAGCTGTAGATACAAGTACAGAACTACCATTCAATTAATTATAGATCTACATAAGATTCGGTACATTAGATTAAAAAGATTTGGGAACATCACTACGTCGTTACTGTCCGTGTCACCTTGTCAGGTAATGGTGATGACCTTGCATCTTGACAATGGCTCTGCTTCATAGTTTTCATTCCAAAAGACTCCACCATAAGGCTTGTCATGTTCAACGCATACCGCTTCTTACTACTGACATTCCATAATCTTTCTAATGTGTGAATATGACGATTTACCAGTGCTTGTTTAAACAGCTCAGTTGCATGAAAATACATAGGTGTTGCATCCAGCAACCAGTATGTATTCATATGGAATAGCATGAAAACTTGTTTCATTTTCCAGCTACTTGAGGTAGGTGATGGTTGAAGTGAGGTAACATTGGAAGCTTTATGGTGGTGATCCCTTACAATGTTGGTCTAATTTTCAGACAAGTATCCTTCTGGATTATGTCTTATACTTTTGCCTAAAACACACGGACTTCTTTTACTTTTAACCTTTGTGTTCATGGATTCTTACCTGTTACAAGATGCTACACTTTACTTACCATGGCTGTAGTACATCTTGTGGCAGCTGTCTTTCTGGATGATACTGGTGCCCTAATTTTGTCTGTATTCCTTTATTTTACAATATAATTTAGTAGAAGGGGATATTCCTATCTTGTAAATTCTAATCATAAATCTGAAAACGTCTTTATTATCTGTGAGTATGAATATTTTGCATTGGAAAAGAAGGATACATACTGTTCCCAAAACCGAACAGTTTACGCTTATCACACTACTAACACAGCATCCGAAACCTTAAAATGTAGTTCTGATATATACCATTCAACTGCAACTTTGTATCGAGTGTGGTTGTCACTAGACCTGCTTATTTGCACAATAAACACCTTTTCAACAAAACACATTCAACCTTGTAATATTAGAGTTAATTTGAGTTTACCTTTAGTACATGTACAAGGTAAGAAGGATGAGGCAGGGATAAACCTATTGGTAAGTATCAATGTTAAATTACCTGGAGCCTATCTATCTGCAATTAGGGCAGATAGATCTGTGGAATATGGGATCAATGGCCAACACAACATTGAATAGGTTGACAAATAATTAAGCAGAGAGAGGACACTTTGCCACACTGTTACTAGATGGTGAGAATAACATGAAGATGCTTAATTGCCAGTTATAAACAGGGCAGGATTGTATAAGGCCCTGTGATCGGGAGGCTTCTCGTTGCTCAAGAGTATATTTACACCTTATTGGTCAGAGTATGTTTATGTGTAGAATGTCAGTCTCATTGCAATAGGTTACTGGCTGGCCCTCAATAGCCCGCCTTATTAGAGCAGATAGGATTAGGAACAGGAGTTCTGAACAGTGAGTGGTTAATATATTTCTTAAAAATATTGGAGCAACAAATCTGATAATATGCTTTTAGAATGAATTCATATTCACTTATGTTACTTTACATTAATACAATACATTAATATTGATACAATATGTATGTGGCCAATGCGCTAGATAAGTCATTGATAGTACTGAGCGATTAATCAGAATTTCGATTAGAGTTCGATAATCAAAATAAACATCAAAGTCCAATTTATAAGTTTACTCAATACTTACATTTTAATTCGATTTGTACAAAAAATAAACAAACAGAAAACCATTTGTGTGTTCAATAATAAAGAAAACTCAGAGGTGCTACAGCTTTCATCGTTACCTTATCTAGAGGGCTTAGAGAGAAAAAAATATTTCTTCTTAATGTTGAACTGTGCATTAGGAATGGATCTGATACAACAAGTATCAGTCAACATGGCTTGTGGAACAGATGAACTACAATTCTGCGGTAAAATCATCCAATCATAGGGTAGAAACTATGCACTACACCACGTGAGTACACATAAAGAAGGAAGTAACAGTATTTTCAAAAGCACAAGTGATGTTCCATGGTGCACTATGATTTGTTTGCTGTGGTGAAAAAACCAATACACATGACACTGTTTTCTGTTCAAAATGCAGTGCTGCACAACAAATAAAGAACTGTTTACAAACTGCTGATACTATTTGTATTGTAGCAAGCTTCTTATTTGAGTAGGTCATACACAATTGAATAGTTTATAAGCTTCAAAATCCTGAAAAGTATTATTGTACACCAAACTAAAACAATGAGGAATATAGTTTAATTGCACAACACTGTTGTGGAATAGAAAAGTAACCCATAAAACAGCAAGAGTTTATTTGTTTATTGAATGTTTAGATCCTGAATATTGTGCAGACAGTGACAATTTCAGGAATGAATGAATGGATTCCAGGAATGACTCATCAGGAAGTTTGGAAAGAGCAGTTGAAGAACTCTAATCATGAATGAGTACTATTTGCCATTCAGCAATGTGATGCACAACCTTTACAGACCAGTAAATCCAGCAGGAATGCACAAAACCTATGGCACGTGTCCTAGCAACTACAAAAAGAATTGTTGTGAATAGACTGTAAAAAAGAGAGGTTTGAGCCTGAGACTATGTGTTGATTTGTTGTGTGTCTGCAGTGTGAAAGCAACTTGGTCTGAGTGTTTGAGTTTGTCCTAATCTTGTCTTGTGACAACTCAAGGTGTCAAACTATGAGTTACATGATCAAAATGTGTACAAAAGTTTTTAGCACAACAAGCTAGGGCTGTATGTCACTTACAAACATCTTCTTCAATAAGAATTGAAGGTGTTAATGAGTCAGTAAAGTGAGACCACTGTGTCACTTGATGTAGGCTGATTGATGATGAGGAAGATGCAGCAAGTACTTCTCTAAATATGCTTTTAAAGAGCATAATACATCAGGGTGAAAAGTCCTTTATGCATTGGAGTTTGTCTGAATGAATTTCTCATGATGTTGACAACTCATAGATGGTGATATTATAACAGATGTCATGACCATGGGTGTTAATAGCTGGTCACTATAGTGAAGATATTTTACTGTTGTTCCTAGTAATTGCTGTACATTGGTCTGCCTATATAATGACAATAGAAGTTGTGATAGTGAAATGAGCCATTTCCACTGAATGTTACAAGCTGAGTTATCCAACTTATGGATGACAGTATAAGAGACTTCAGCTGCATGTGTTAGATTTTGATAATTGTCGACCATGGTGAACATCGTTTAGTGTTGGTTATATAATCTGTGTCATTGTTGTTCTGTCATAAACCATACGTGTCAAGTGCTATAGATATTTTTAATATATGTATATGTTTATGACAATGCGCATCTATTTTACATCTCATATGTATTTGTTCATACATGTTTTATTACATAAATAAAAGTAAATACACAGGGAGTTCAATTGGTACTTAATAAAGAATGTTGGCCAGAATGTTAAGATTTCTGTGGTCAGTAAATACTGTAGAAGTTATCTTAGATCACATTAAGAAAGATACACTGCTTTGATTTAGCACTGAACTGAAATATTTGAAATGGATGCTTTTTCAATGAAGAAAAAAATTACTGAAGAAACGGGGTGTCTTTATTTTTCATTAGTGGTGATGAAAGAATATATTAAATTAAACATAATTGAAATGCTGTAAGTTTAGTGACTTGGTCTGAATAAAGTGAGATCACGTTATAGGATTGTTTCACATAGAAAACAAGGAGTAACAAGTGTTTTCTAATTACTGAGAATTTAAATGATCTCACTTTGTAAGATTGAACCATGTTTTGAACTTTGCATATATTACACTGGTCTTTATTCTGTAAAGTTCAGTCTAATTCTCAATTTTGGTGAGCTACATTAATTAAAATTTCATTTAAGTTATATTTAACTTGAAACAGAGGCAAATTAGTTTTGAGATGTTTGTCTTATACATTTGACCCACTTGATTAGAAGTGGACAGTACTTGAAAAGCTGTTGATCATGTTTTAGTAATTAACATAAGAATCTTACTAGCAGTAAACCCATTTCTTCACTGCTCCTGGTGATTTGCTATGTGAGATCTCACATGTGTGCATGTGAATATTCATTATTACTAAATGGTAAACAACAAGGGTCATGACATTTGAGATTATATGTGGGGCCCTGAAGAAAGTTGTTTGACAAATGTATCAATTGACTGAACATTGATCTATCAGGAACTAAGCAGGATTGACATATTAAAAGTTGACATTGTTATAAAAAGACATGTTCTTGATCACTAATTATCCCTTGACCAACTGGCCATTGGTTTTTTGCTCTTTATTACCACCAGACACAATGGTAGCAGACCATCCATCTAAGTTGTTTATCAATTTAGTGGCTGCAACACTGAGCCCCTCCCTATCCAGCATTTTCCACCTATTCAAATAAAGAAAGAAGAAATTGAAAACCTGCCATTATTCGATTTAATGGTACGTTAATATTAAGCCACAAAGAACCACACTATTCTATATCTGAAAAATATTTTAGAGCCTGAAGAGGTAAAAAAAAAGGAGAAAACTCACTACATAAAATGAATCCATGGATAGACCTCATTAGTTGGGACGACCTACGCCACCACTGTAACTGATGCTTAATCTCAGGTTTTACCTATCATACCACACTTCTAAAGTCTATTCATGCAAACTTGACCTTAGCTAACATTTCCAGAAATATTAGCACAGCCAGATCAAAGATGTCTAAACCCTGTTGCAAAAGGTAAAGGATGTCAAACATGGACGCAATGTAGGAGATGGATACTTGATAATTCAGGAAAGTAATCGAATGCACGAAGAATTGGCCACATTCCAAAAAGAAGGACATTCAATAGATGACCTCTAAGCATGAAAAGTCTATGAGTTCTCTGGGGGTCTTAAGTCGTAAATGTAAAGAACTAACAACACGATTTCATTACTTCAAAGTTGAGTTTAATTATTTATAAATAAAATTAAAAGTGAGATCGGAAAAAGAAATGTAAATTAAGAAAGAGTTGTTGTGTTCTCTTACTGTGAGTGTAACCTTTCCATAACTTCAAATTATTAATATATATGTATTCGGGTATATTCATGTAATTTTTAAAGTTTTAGCACGAGTTACCTCTGCTTAGCTAGATGCTTTATATGAATAGAATGTGTACAGCTTAATTCTGCCTTTAGCTACTGAGTTACATGCAAAGTGAGAGCCAGAAATCTTAGACATACCATTTTTGATAATGAGACTGACCCCTAGCATAACTCATATACCTTGGTTTGAATTCTGTTAGAGCAGAGTTTCTCTTGTGATAATCAAGTGCAGTAGCGTCTTGATTTGGTGTGAGGAGACACAGAAACATAAAATATACCAAATAGATTTCTCTAGTCTATGACAACTCTTTATGCAGTTAAAATTGTATCCTTTTTTTATTCTGAATATCTAAGACATTTGTATTTGACAGTGAAATATTGAAAAAGTGAAGGTTGTTATTTCTTGCAGTAATAACATTCAGATTGAACTTATAAGTCAGTGAAAGTCATGTACCAAAGTAAGCATTGTGAAGTAGAGTTTATAGTACGAAATGCATAAACGGATTGTAAGATAAAAAACTATACAATTTTTTTTATACTATAAGTATTCTTGAAAGCTTACCCTGCAATATCCTTGGCTGGTACAATTGTACAAAAATATAATTTTTAGATGTTATTTTGGTGAATGCCAATCAAAATACTTCTTAAAAGTGTAATACATGTCAGTTAACTTTCGGTATTTCTTTCCAGACGTGACTACAGTTTTAGATTGAAATCACAATTTGAATAAACATATTTCAGATACGTAGACAGCACTGTAAATTTTTGATACACAATTCCTGTTTATGGTAAAATAAATTATAAGAAATAAGAATGAGTGAAACTATCAGAGGTTTTGAATTTTTAGCAAATTGTAAGGGCTTACATAAAAGGTTCTCTCATTTGCAAGCAAATTAGAGGGAAAAAATTATTATTCGTAAACACCCCAATACAAAATTTATAATTTAACAGATAACTAATAAATTAATTAGTAAAATGAAAATATAAACGAGTTAATAACAATTTATAAAATCGATAAAATATTAAATTTGTCGTAAACCACTAGTATAGTCATATGTTTCTTTGTAATATCGAAAGTATAAACTGATCTCTTCTAATTGCAAAACGCCATAAAAGCGACTGCATACTTTGACAACAGAAGTAATACTGTAATTTCAACATATGTCACAGATAAGCAAACCCCATCAATACATATTAAGAGGCTTAATTAGTTATGACCAACAAATAAAAATATTTTTTGTTTTATTTCATTGATCCTAACATGGGAAATAATTCATTTCTTGCCAAAATAATATTGCATTTTTTCACACATTCTCTTCTCGTTAAATCATGCTTTGACATACTTAAAAGTTAAAAACGTGATTAAAATAATCTAACACATAAACTGATTTCATTAATTACTGATAAGAACAGAAAGTTAGTCTTGATACAATTTTACTAGGCTTAATGTTGAGTAGCTTGACTAAATTCACTTCTATAAGAATTTGTATTTCTGGTAGGCCTAAATAAAATAAAACAAAACGCGTTTGTTTTTCAAGTTATCTTCGTTAAACATTCAACCAAAATGAATTACCATCAAGATTAATGAAATTAGAATAATCCTGATCTATATCAAAGTTACTTGTTTGTGTAAATCCTCGAAGAAGTCTAAGTATTTTTAATTTTAATTTTTAGTCGTTCTCCAGGTTCATACAACGAATAAAAGAGCTTAACTTTTACAACTCAGCGAGACCAGGATCTGGTTAGTTCAGTCTTGGCGTAACATTGCTTGTGAAATAAGTTAGAGTTCACATTTTAATAGCGTCTGTGGATACTGCAGTAGACCCACAATGTTGTAAGTACAAAACAGACAAAATGTGAAAGATGATAGACATATGAAATAGTACAGATAATAGGAGATAGTAGTTATTACATTATTTATATTAGATTCTTTGGAAGAAATATTAGCTATTTTTCGATTCTCATTAGCATTCCTTGCAGCTTTTTGCAGGTAAACCTATAATTGGTATCAAAGGTGTTATTAAGTTTGTATGTTATTACTAAAAGACGCTTTTGTTTTCATTAAATTCTATAATTAGCAACACTCCTTCAACCACTTCAGGTGTTTCAAACAAAGTAAACTGACTCTCGTTTGCCATGAGCTAATAGTGTATATGTTAGGCAATAGCTAGATAATAATGTTGGATGTATTTTATCGTATTTCAATCATTCTAGCTATTTCTGTTTATATTATTTCTTTTGTTGGTAGTAACTTGCAGGCATCTGGAAAGAACTGGTATTATTATTATTATTATATTTGTGGAAAGGGATGTCATATACCCTTTCACACTTGATCATCAAAGAATTCGAGTAGAAAGAGAAGAAACGAGGTAGTGGTTGGCTTAGAACAGATAAGTTGTTCTGCCGATGGATTACTCATCGTTCGCTACTTGAAGTATGTCCAGGCACAGTGCTCTACTTTTCAACGTGTCTGGATATTGAAGAAGTTATGCGTGAGAAAACATTTTCTAGCTCCAGTGCGTTACTCAAGATCAAAATATTTGGATAGGGGTAAGTCTCAAGAAAGCTGCTTCACCAAAGGCAAAATTACTTCCGAATCCTGAATCATATATATATATATATATATTCAAATAAAAAATATGCATTTTATATCTCTACATTATCACAGTATTCGCCATATAAGATATTAACTAAAATATATTACATAAAATACCAAAAATGATCAGCATAAATGAAAAATAGTGTTTTAATTCTAGGAAGTATGAAATATAGATATGACAGTGAAAATAGACATCAAACAAACTTGGCTGTTTCTTGTACAATTACTGAGAAAAATGTAACACACGACTTCAATATGCGAATTAAATTTCAAACTAATTAAATGTTTTAAATGAACATTAGAGATAATAACAATGTCATACTCTAAATAATGAAATACCCCCACACATACACCTCTCGAAATTCAATGGTCGATTGTAGTGATAATTTAACTACAGTCATTTCATTTAGTTATATTAACAACACGTTAATACCATATCATATGATTAAGCTCGGAGATCGACGTCTCATGTTATTTCTGGGCTATATATACGTTGTCTTATAAATAAAGTTCAGTCGTTCTAGTCCTTAAATTATTCTTATTTACATACCTTCACTACCAGTGGGGTCCATATATTGCATGACATATGTCTATGGTTGTTACAATATTTACAATATGCTACAATAAGGAGTGCAATGGCTTTTTTTACATGAGATGCATAGAAAACCACGGCAGTAATTAAGGGATCAATTGCAAAATTAACGGTATTTTTGCATTAATGGTATTTGTGTGACCCATATATTATTTTATTTGGGGGGGGGGGTCTGTATCCAACAATTGCTTGGTTCCACGAGCAGTTTGATGAATAAGTGGTTTAGAAAATGTGATTAATAATCCGTATAATCAGCTTCTAATAATGATTTTTTTTTCCAGAAAATAACGGGCTGTAAGATTTACATAATTATTCTAGATGTCTTATACATTATCGACAATGACAAATAGTTATGAAAATTATGAACAGACTTTGATTCAGTCAAAACCAAAGTTCAAAACTGCATTAATAAAGTGATTAATAGTATAAATTTGTTCAAGATATCGCCAAAAAGTATGAAATTATGAACGAAATCAAGAAATCAGTTAAGTACTTAAAATGAAGACAAAATAAGAGCTGAAATTTGTATTGCATTACCAAATTAATAAAACATTATTAAAAACGGATTGAAAAACAGCTTAAGCAAAACAAAAACAGAGGTTTGATTAATAGTAGGTTAATACAATGGTTTTAACTCAATGAACAGGACTATGTTTGTTTATTTATTTGATGTCAAGCGCAAAGCTACATATCGGAATATCTGTACTGTGTCCACAATGGGTATCGAAGCCCAATTTGTAGCATTATTAGCTTTCAGGTTTATCGATAAACCACTTGGAGCAGAAGGGATTAGGGTCAAATTGAGAGGTTTGAATTAATATAAATAATAACTTACAATTCATTTATTTTATTGTGAATTATTTGGTCAAAATTATTGTTACATCATGGCTTATGATTTATTAAGTTGTTTTTTTTTTTGGTAAGCACAAAGTCACACAATGGATTGTCTATGCTATGACCACCACGTGTATCGAAACCCGATTTTTAGCGTTATGAGCCCTCAGTCCTACCGCTGTGTCATTGGAGGGTAATTGTTAAGTTGTAATTACTGTAAAGTGCTGGAATACTACATTTGGACACTGAGTATTAAATAATATTTATTGTGAATGGTATAAAGCAAAATCTCGGTAAAATAAACCGAATCAATATGAAGCACAATATATATATATATATATATATATATACATTGTTTATCTTCTGTATAAAGGTTTTCCTATTCTGTCCATTTGGAATACACGCCCACAAAGACCCGTGTTTTTGCGGATATCTATTTCTGCAGCTAATCAGGTCACTACTTCGTATTTCACATCGACATTAATGGAGGGATAAGAGCGAAATTGAACTGTAGGATCTTATTACAGGTCCGCAGACTTTCCAAGCCGAAGGTTGGCAGAAATCATCATGATTATTCTTGATGAATTGGTAGGTCGATCGTTGCTCTTTAATTTAATCTTAAGCCTGACGCTGAAGCCTTTGCAATGTCTTATCATATGCGCTTGAAATAACATTGCGGTCTATGATAGCTAGTGCAGTCAAAACTGAAAACATGAAATCATTATCCTTGATATTTTCTTAATTTAAAACCTACGAAGCTCACATTTAATTTCTAACATGAAACCAATAACTAAATGTTATTATCTTCACTTATGTTTAGTTTAAACACGTTCTTTGCAATATTTTTTCTTTTTTTCCCACGAAATTGTTCTTGTACAATTGCCAACAAGAAATATGAAAATAATCCATATCACTATAGTTATAATATTATATATTTAATTCAACTTCTTTATGAACGTATAAAGAAATCATCCCACAATGTTAATACGTTGGGAATGAGTAAGGTAAATCTTCAAATTACACTTTGTAATAATTACGCAGTGTCGAAGAAAAAAAATTCATCCCTCAATTTAACACATATGGAGTACAAACACAAAGAGTCTGAAGACAAACTCAGCTAATTTGAAGAGACACAAGTTAGAAAAGAAAAGGAACGGTGTTCTGATGTGATTGAACAGTAGAGTCTTTATATAGCGTAAACTGTTTTTTTTTTTACTATAAAAATACGAGCGTGAGCTAAAGGTATTATTTCTTGGTTTCCATGGTATTGCTCTTCATCAGCCTAACAACCGTACACGGGTGGTGTCTCTGCTGAAAGACACGCCATATACCTGCGTGCCCTAAGTGAATTTCATTGTGGGATCAACTTAGCAAACTTAATGTTTATTGGGTGGCCATTTTATTTATTTTTTTGTCTTCAATGCTGGCACTGTTCCACGAAACAAAACAGTGATGTAATAGTAAGAATGTTGCAGCTTTAGTAATATTTTACAGTAGACTTTACCAATGAAATTACACACATAAGCCCATACTCAAACATACACACACGCACATATACATGCATGTTTTACTGTAAACGGTGCTTTTTTTTCGATACACGTGAACTGCAAAGGTTGATAGGTATCATAGCAAATATTGACACACAGTAGTTACATACAGTATCTATATTGACACACAGTAGTTACATACAGTATCTATATTGACACACAGTAGTTACATACAGTATCTATATTGACACACAGTAGTTACATACAGTATCTATATTGTTACTGGGAATACCGCACTTTGGACGTTTAGTAGTTCTTGTTTATTACATCTCTTTTGTTTTTTGTTTTACATTCGAAACTGACTCGCACTCATTAACACCCGTAATGGTAACGCCCAAGATATAAGGATATCTCTGGGATGAGGTTTTGTCAAATTAGTTTGCTGCTTAGTTAACGTTTAAACTTTTAGGTTATGAAGTAATTCAAAGAGTAAATATCATGTTACTCAGCTGATGCGATAAATTAAATATAATTAAATTTCTCCACTTAGGAAAAAACATTTTACTTTTAATTCTTTTTCAGTTATAAACCTTTCTCTACGGTGGGTAGTACTGGATCTTAAGGAAATGTCGCAAAAAATAAATTGTATTAGAAAAAGCAAATAGAAGAATAATATGTTTAGGCTTAGAAATCGCCTTTTTTATAGTTTAAAGAAAGTTAATATCATAATAACTCGTTGTACATTGCAATATACACTACATTCTGGGCTATGAAACAAATCATAGAAAACTCTTTCATTATTATGTAGAATTACCCTTTCTTAAGAAAGTAACTGTATCTATAGATGGCGCAAAATGTATTCTTAGAACTGTGTAGAAAATTGTTTTATTCAACAGCAAATACAAAAAGAGTAAATTACGTTGCAAACTTGTGCGATAAAATGTGCTGTGGATAAAATATTCAGAATATTCTAGTTCCCTGTGGGACTGCGGTAAATTTACGGACGTGCAACGTTAATATCAGGAGTTCAATCCCCGCGGTGGACACAGAAGATACCCCAAGTGGCTTTGTTGTAAAACAAACACACAGAGAACATTCTAAAAAGGCATGAAATAAATACTGATGAACAGACTGTTGAATTTCGTTATCAATGTTTCGTATTTATATATGAAATTATTCTCAAAGAAAGTCGATCAGTCAAAGCAACTTCTACGTTGGTTTGTTAAGCTCAAAGCTACACAATGAGCTATCTTTGTCCACTGTGGATACCGAAACCCGATTTCAGGCCCTCACACTTACCGCCGAGCCACCGGTTGGCTGTGCATTATTTAAAACCATGAAGCTAATCGATATTCTACCACAAGTTAACTCTTGACTGTCAATTATCCATAAAAAGCAAACATCTTATACTAAACACTACTGAGATATACTGTATAAGTATCAATATATATAAAAGCCAAGTGTCGGTCGGTCAGTCAGTTGATCATGCTCGATATCTCCGCATTTCGTGAGTTACAAGAGTCCAGTTCCACTTTTTTTTCTCCTATAATACTTCCTCTTTTGATCGCCCGTTCCCATTTTAGTTGGATTTAATCGATAACATAGGCATAAATAGCTCCTGAATTTCGGCGCTTTTTCTGCTATATTAAAGCCTGTCAAGGGGGAAGTTCCCAGGACCAGAACGCATTTCGTTAAGTGTGTGACACCACATCATCCACATCGTTGTGATGTCAAGCTAGGTAGGACCCGAATAGGAAAGCCGGGAAGACTCCTGTGAAAAGTAAGTCAAAAATTAGCGCAAGTCTATGGTTTGGAATTATTACGAAAAAGCATTTGTTAAAACAGACTGAAGATACCAATTATCTGTGGGGAAGAGGAAGACTTTTCCTCAGAAGAAGACCATGTGTGTATGCAATCACATGGTTATCGTATGTTTTATCCATTTATCCAAAGGCACCAATATGTAGATCTTTACACTATTTACGTAAAGGGGATTGCTCATGATAGGCTTTGGTTTCCTGAAGCTAGAAGGCCCTTTATGTTTCTTATGGCTGTTTATTGGTGGCATACCGCAGGCATACCGATGTGCCATTGGGGGCTTATTATGACCTCATTAACCCCTGGGTGAACCAGTCACCCAGTTGAGTAGTACTGCTATAACGTGTAGGTATAGCTGAAACTTAGAGTAAGCTGAGGCGGTATTATCTCACATGTCTAGCAAAGTTTAATATCATCATTTTTGCATCGTGTTTGAATAAACGACGAAGTATTTTCAAACGCTTAATACTACATGATTGAAGATGGTCCTTGTAGACAGAAAATTATAGGCATATACCATTATTACAATGACTTATATCGATTGATTAAACCACTAGTGGTCAAACGTGATCACTTACACAAACGAGTACGCAACTGGTAATTAAGTGACCACTGGTGAAAAAGGTTATCACTAGTAAATTATTATACTGTTGTTTTTTATGCATGTTCTCTTCTTCCATATATGAACAAAGAAGTAGTAATGCTTGGAGACGGCTTGAATGGGTAATGAAGAAAAAGTGGGTTCGTCTTCATCGAAGAAGAAAGTAGGTTATCAAATGTGTCATGTGAAAACAACGTCAGAATTCAAAAGGTAAACCTTAAGTGCTGTAAAGTAAAAAAAGAAAGAAACAAATAAAGTGTAAAACAATGTAAATAAATAATGGCTGGAGACGGCTTGAATGGGTTATGAAGAAAAACTTTAATATAAGTTTAACATAACAGCAAATGTACAACGTTTCGACAAGGTTTTGTCATCTCAAAAATTGCAAATTTTCTTTGTGTAATCCCTAAAACCTCCTAAATGCATTTCAAACGTTTTTTTTACTAAATCTTTATAGTTTATCTGTTATTTTTCTACCTTATCTCAAAATGGGATCGGTGAATCCCACCGACCTGTAATCACAAAAAAAATTAAATAAACCTAAATTATCTTTTTCTCTTTCTAGAATGACTTCAAATTGTAACATGAAACTACATTCGTTTATCCTAAGTATCTCTAAGTTCATAACAGTATACATCTGCTTATAATTAAATGTTATTGTTTTATTGCCCTTTGAACCATGTCTAACTACTATCTACACCATTATAAGTTGTAAATCACTTGGGGAACCTGCAGCTCATGTGATGCTATCGAATTAAATTACCCACGAGCAGCTCGCGTGCCTGCCTCGGAAACACCTCGCCATCACAACCACGACAAGGTGCTTTCGAATGAGCAAACCGCTGGCACTGGAAACATTGGAGAGGGTTGGGAAAATATGGCCATACCAGCATGTGGACGTGCCGATGAAAACGTCAAAATGAGAACATTGGTAAGCAGCATAAGTCTGTCTTTAGGAGTGGAGATATAATGCACCACAGAAACTCCTTGGCTGGAGAAACCAGCGAGGATATCTGACTCGGGATGTTCTTCAAATCCCTCTCGACAATAACTCCTCGTGGAGAATTCAAAGTAGCATGGGGAGTAACCTCAATGGGTATATCCCCAATGGCCTTTGAATTCAAGAGGAATTCATTATGCTTTGATGTTGATGTTTCCACCAAGATGTCCCCAGAACATAGCTCCTTGACCGACTTTGGAGAACCAGCAAGCCCCTTTAATCCCTTCTGAATAAAAAAGGGAGAAATTTGTCCTAAAGGTTTTTCCGACAAAGAATACTCTATAAGAAAACGAGGTAAAGGTGCACAATGGGATGGAGACTGCTTTTTAGAATCTTGAAGGCGTGGTATTTTACCAATGATTGGAGTTTTTACTACTTTATTTTTATTAAAATTTTGAGAATCTATAATATAAAGAGAAAGATTCAGTGTCCACTGACCCCACCCACCATGGAGTCGTACAAGGGGAGCACTACAATGTCAAACAAGGACAATGCAGCAATGCCAGGTTTTAGTGAGCACTATACCAAAACACCAGCATCAGACACGATGTCCACAACACCCATTGAGAATGCCAAACATTGGTACTCAGTTGACTCTAGCCCGACAGGACCAGCCTATTGACCATCGGGGGCCACCCCAAGGCCACCTGTCTACAGGAAGTCAAGGCCAAAGTGATGTGTTGCAGTGCCCAAGACACCACTAAACTACCAGGATCCTCTCCTCCCCTTCACGGGTTGCCGTGCACAGCAAACATGTGGGTGGATGTTTGGGTCCCAGAGGAGGTAACTGAAAAGACAGAACCTTTCCCTGGGAGGTCCCCTCAGCACGTACAGGAGAGTTAGAAAAATAACAACAATAACAGATATGTAAGGAATAGTAATAAGTGTTACTATCATACTGAATAACAGCAATGAGTGAATAATTTAATTCATTATTCCGGAAAATGCTGGAGTAAGGCCCCATATAACTGATTATTGTGCATGTCATATTGGGCTTTCTGTAATATACCAATACTTTATTTACATATATATAGCTGAATCTCAGAAATGTTGTACCATGTTCAGTCCGTAATATGCAGAATATTCCATGGCCTACAGAGAGAGATCTGCATTGTTTATAAACATACTTCTAACACTGATTGATTCAGACATTTATTGCCCACCTTAAGTGATACATATAATAACCTTACATTGACTTTATGTGGAAATATTTTGCTAAAAAGTCAGAAATTGTAAATGTTTTGTCAATTTTCATTAAGATCCATAAAAAAACACCGAAATGCTAGAATTTTCTAGAATGACAGTTTAAAGAACAAGCATAAATCTATTCCATACGGCAAAAATTGGATGATGAACTTAACATTTTCTCATGAAAATGCATGTTTTTTTTTATCTTGTACATTTTGGTCACAAAATAAGTCCCATCAGTAACACTTAAAACATCTAAGACATAAATGATGAGGCTACCAATTTGTATTGTAAATACATTTCATTTACTGCAGGATATTATGTTAAAAAAATTCGGCAATTGACTGAGTAGATAAGTTCTTATGTGAATTTGTATTCCCATAAAATCCCTTGTCCAAAAAGTTGTCCCGTCTGTTAGGTACCTTTGAATAACCATATTATTTAAAACTAGCTTTGGCTATGATTTCTTACTTGGTATATTTCATCCCCATGTAGAGTAATTCAAGAAATGTCCAGATAGATATATTACTGTGTAGTAATATTTTCTGGAATTATTTATCTTGTTACTGAATGTCCCATTTGTAGCACAAAATCAACAGAATAATTGCTATTTGAATTTTCCCTTCCCTAAAGTTGAAAGTTTTTGTCGGGAGGGTATATCACGTGTTTCTCCAGATACATGAAAAGTGGCTACAATTCCCCAAAATATGATGTCGAAATAACCAGTTTCTTATCATTTAGTAAACTTGAAGACCCTTCATCAAAAGTTCCTTGTAAAAAGTGAAATTGATTGCTCGTACCAACACTTCACAGGATTGGTGTCTAATTAAATTCGATCACCATCAGCAGCTGATTGGGAAACTTGCCTAAATCCAGGAATAAAATTGGAAAAACTAGTCAACTTGAAGAAAATAGAGTCGACATAGAGGAAGCAGTAGACGAACTTAACTTCCCACAGTTGGTTGAGCAACTGATACAGCAAACTGCAAAGATAGAAACATTGAGGAAATATCTTTTACTGAATGGTCTAAAGTTCACAATTCGGATTCAAAAAAGAAGAATCAAAATTTCTCTTAAACTGCAGTAACTGCTGAGTTTGGAAGACTTCACAAGTCTGATCAGGGAGCTTAACATTTTCAAAGACCATTTTCACAGGACGCATATGCAGTTAATAGCATTCAAATAGGCCCGCGTAGATGCAGTGGATGAAAACATCAAGAAGATTGCTACTGTACACATCGACTTGTCCGAAAATGCAAAATTGAGACAAGATCGAGGAGGGAAAAGTGCATATTACTTTGAATTTCAAGTGAATTTGCATGCCATTTATATTTGGTCACTTTCAGGTCAGAAGTCTGTTCTTGCATTGAATTATTATACTGATCACAAAGCTCTAGCTTTATCTACCAGCCTTGATTCAGTCTTTGAACAATTGCTGGAGGAAGGTGTTACGAAAATCAATATCATATCAGATTCACCAAAAAGTCAATATAGGAACAAGTCGGTGTTTTGGCTTATGATAAAATGTGTAGAGATGCACAATGTTGAGATAACTTGGATATACTTAGAAGTAACAAAGATAATCTCAATCATAGATTCAAAAGTTTATCTGTGAGCTTTTCTTGATAAATGTTTGAGTTAATTTCCATAGCTAAACAGTTGAAGTTTCTGTTTGACAATCCATATATTTGAAAAACCGTATGTTTATACCAATCTTGAAATGTGCCATGTTATTAGATACAGATATTACAGATTTTCATATTAAAACGTATTCTACTTTCTTCTACGAAAGAGGATTCCAGATGGTATTTGTGGTGGTGGGAAGAGAGCAATCAAAGAAGTCACCAGAATTAATCCAGATTTGTTCTTTTATAGTATAAACGACTTAATGGAATATCTTCCAGATATGTTGCCTTCAATAACATTGTTTATCTACACAAAAGATGAAGTGAAAGCTGAAGCTAAAGAGATACCAAATCTATTGCCTACAAAAAAGCATGAAGTTTCTGGTATCCCTGTCTCTAGTAAGCCGCACAAACTATTTATGAAAGAAACATCTGACATGTCACCCAAGTAATTCCTTCCAATATACGAAGGAAAACATCATCAATGAAATCATCACAAAAACAAACGGGAAATGAAGAACTTGACAATGATGATGATGAGGAGTTTGTAAACATTGATGTAGACAATGATGACGAAGATTATGTAGAAGATGAAGAGGAAGAAGAATTGTGGGAGAAAGTGCAGAATAGGAGCTGGGTGATAGATGAATTTGCTGGGAGAAAGGGATGACACGTTTTGTTGGGCAGATTATTTCAACAGAAGACAATGAAGATAATTTTTTGTTTCAATTATACTAGTCTGTGTCATCACTAAAGTTTTGGCTTAAGGTGAAGAAAAAGCACTTACAGCGTACATTGTTGAGATATTATAGAAACCGAAAATGCTGGGGGGAAATAACATCCTTCTGAAAGAGAAACCCAAATCAACGAACATCATATAGACTTTATGTAATGTATTTTTAGAGAACCAAACCTTGTAGTTGACATGATCTTTGAGTTTAAATTCATCATTTGTAATGTTCCTCATTAGCTGATTAAACAAAATCAACATCAGTAACATGTGTTCAGTTTTTCACAAAATGTTCCGTCTGTAATGTTTTTTATATGAGTGGAAATATGAAGAAATATTTACCAAGGCAAGATTATATGAATTAAATTAGAGTCATAAGAATAGTTTGCACACTTATAAGTCAGAAGAATGGTATACAAACAGTTTCAGCCAATGTAAAAGATAGAAATATCGAGAAAATATCTTAAATTTGTCCCGTCCGTACCATTCTCCGAAATTATTTGAGTGAGATCTCAGTTACATTTTTTGTCTTCCTTTCCTCAGATCTCTTTTATACACTGGTTACTGTTAAAAAGTATAAAACTTAACTGCTTTCTATTGATTTCAAAGACAGCTCTTAATTTTTGAAAAGAAATACAAATCTAGCAAAAACATTGGGGGTACAACCCATTCGGGAAGTAAATACAACATATGAACACGCAAAAAAACATTTAATTCGAAAGGATTGGAATAATTTGAAAAAAAAAGGTCATTACGGACAGGACACGGTGCAACTTTTTTGAAATTCACCAATATGCATTACCTTATACTTTACTCTTTTCTTTTTTTTTATTATATCCTTAAATGTACCACTTCCGGTTAGGATTTTGGTATTAAAATAGGGTACCCAACTGATGTCTCAATAAAACATAATAAATAAGTAGTTTATTTTGCATACAAATATTAATATAAATATTAGCCTTCCAAATCACACTATAGTAATTAATTTACGTGAAATGTAACATATCTGATCAATTATAATTACCAAATTATCATGAGTAGATTTAATACAATGTTAGCGTCCCTATCTTCATCTTAGTCTGTCAAAATGAAACCCTTGTCTTGTATCACGGACAATCCAACGTCACGCAGATTTTCATTACGTATCTTATCTTTTCTTTTAATGTTGCACATCTTGTATTTCGACGATACCTTTATCGACAGAATCGATTTATTGAACACCAGTTTCCTTTTTTCCAATACGTTCTTGTGTCGCTAGTGTGTAGCACGTAAAATACTTTAAAAACCCGAAAGATGGTAAAAGGCCTAATAAGGATAGGTAATGTTATCTTGGCACTAGTGTAAAATATTAAAGTTATAAGTAACACACAGTGTTAATATAGACACGCAATTAAAAGCAATCTATGGCCTCTAATGTGGATCTAGATTTTCTTCCCTGCAACATTTTTTAGAGGGGGTGGGGTGGATGAAATCAACTGGCGATTAGAAAATGATCGAAATAAATACAGTTTTAATCTATGGGTAAACATTTAATTTGAAGCCTTATGTTATAGTAATCAAATTTAGTTTGTGCGAAGTTACTAGTGCTCAATAAATATATAATGATCTATTCACCTCAGTATGGTTTTTCACTACTTTTGAAACGTATACCTTTTAAGTTTGTAATAATTAAGAATTTTCTACTTTTATGTTATATTTTGTTTATCCAACGAGTCTCCTGGTGTCTCAGCGGTAAGTTTGAAGGCTTATATAACGCTATGTGATTCAATATTCGATTGCACCAATGGACTCCGCCTACTACACAGCTTTCTGCCAAAACAAACTAGCTAATAGTTAACCAATGGCATCATCGACATCTGGTGGTTTTCACCAACTATAATTTAAACTCATTATGTAGTAGAGACGACGTTACGCATTTCTTATTTATGGTGATGTTTTAATTTGGGTTTTATATACACCTGGAAAAAAGTTAAGCACCCCCAAATATTTTTCAGG
>NW_013666156.1:0-3436 GCF_000517525.1 Limulus polyphemus
TTACTTTAATTTAGTTTTGAGGATTGAACAGCTGAGATGGACCAATAGGTCTCATGTTGTCCGAAAATATTATGTTATTATGTTATGTCATTATTTTAAGATTGTATTCAACAATGACTTTCAAATTTTTTTGCTTCTTGAAATAACACCTTATTCTATTGAATGGCTTGGACATTACTTTTTCAGACTCTTTTAGTATAAAATAATATCACAGTCAGGATAAAAAATATACAATTTTCAGAGGAGTATTTGATCAATGTATAGATTAACAGATTGAGCATGAATTTATATGTGGACATTAATGTCGATACTTGTCTAGATAATTCCCAATCACCTTTCTTTCCATAATATCCAGTATTCTAACCACTGCTTTATATAATAAGCTTTATATAATTTTTTACACTTGATTATACATTATACAACTTAATATACATTCTTCCTTTTATCTGAAGCTTTCAAAAAATATGAGAAACATGAGGAATGATTAAGAATTTCTGAAGTACGAAACTTTACAACTCTGCAATTGTTTCAGACACACACCTCCATCTAAATAAAGGCAAAATATAGACTACATTAACATTCTATAAAGTAGGGCCCCTATTAAAAAAGAAAAATTATCAAGTTGTTTAGGGTACGAACATATCACATTTCAATATTGTTAGCCTAATAATACAGGATTGAAAATGAAAGTTTAATATCAAATCACAAAGAAACATAAGTATTATTTTTAAGCAAAGTAATTTAAGCAATTTTAATTCTCTAACCTGTAGATTAGCAACATATAAATAAGTGGAAAATATCACTTGAAATAATCTTTCAGTTTTTGTATAGATAGTTTTCAGAAACATTTTAGTGAACTTATTTTAAGTATAGCACTTTTACTATAAAAGAATACATTTGTCCACTTCTCAGATAAAAAATGAAACAAAACTAAGCAAATTTGAAAAACATAATTCTGTGTTTTACTGAATATTGAACAAAATATATAAGTGAAAATCTTTCAAGCAACATTTTGCATGGAAGATTATAAAATTAAAATTTCCTTCCATTTATTTTATCGTTTTTAATCTCAGAGTCCTAAGTTTTCCTCTATCTTTAAGCTATGCATTCTTTTAAATTATAATCTTTAGGCAAGCGACACTTTTATATGTTTATAATTCGGTTTGGAAAGCCAATATATAAAATATCTCTCTGCATACAAGGAAAATTCCTCAAAAAGAAGTGGATTTATACAAAACCTGCTTCTCTAGTTGTAGTTGTAGTCAAAATCTAAGCAAAAGAATAAATACTAAACTGGTTTTCATCGAAATGAATAATTCCATCATGGATTTTAACCGGACAGGTATTTTGGCTGATTTTTCAGCCATGTTTAGTTCTTGGTATGTTATGTATATTATTATTTGTTCAGCAATAGTTTTATCTGTTTATACATTATTGTTTTTAAATTGAACAGATACTAAGAAGAGCTAAGCTGAAAGTTCGTTCTGAGTATTGCTTTGTTAGAATGAACTTTTAACATGGTCGTTTCGTAATATACGCTCATTTCATTCGAAAAACAATAAAGAGACAAAAGTATTGCCGAACACGATAAATATATATGGTATATCGACAAACCAAACATATCTAAAAATCCAGCCAAGAAATCGTTGGAGTTGTGTACCTTGTCGACAATTGAATGTGCTTTTGTAGATAAGTGATTATTTTTTAACCTTTCTTGCCTAACAAATATATACATGTACCTTAAGTAAATATTTCACTATGGGTAATACTATATAGGCTGTGCTGTAACGGAAAAGATTATTCATTATCAAAACAAGCGAGAGAACTTTAGACGTGTCTTATTGTGGTGAGTACTATATTGTTTAGTTTCTTAGTTTTTATTCTAATTCAGAAAGAGAACCTATTTTTTAGGGACATGACATATTCGAAACGTATGGTAATAACTGCGGTGCAAACTTAATACATTTTGTAATATTGTTATAGAGCTTTATTTCTTCGTGTTTAAGCGCAAAGCTATACAAACGATTAACTATGCTGTGCGGCCTGTGCCCACCGTTGGTATCAATCCCAGATTTTAGCGTTATAAGCTCTTAAGCTTACTGCTGAGTCACCGAGGGTGTGGATTTTAGAAGTAGAAACTTTTAAAGAAATGAATATCGAATCTGGTTTTTGGGTTACTTTAAGTATCTTTGTATACAATTATAGGTCCAAAGCATTTGATTTTTATTCACAGCATAGCGGTTCATAGAATGACTCTTGAGTTTTCCAAGTACAAACTTTTAGCTCATAGCTCCGTTATTTCTTGGCCTGATTTGAGGTCTAATTACAGTTTTGGACTCAGGAGGTCAAACCCTTTCGATCGATGTATATGACTATGCCCAAGGTTTTATAAATTAATTTACTCAAATCCTGCCTATAATAATTTCAATTTGAGGGTAGGCTGTTGAGTAATAAAATTGAATTGAGCATACGCGCGCCCCACCCTTGGTGTTACTGGCGTAAAAATATAGCCAATAAAAAGGGGAAAAAAAGGCCTCATAGATTAATTTAATCCTCCCTAAACGAATTTGAAGTGCCGCGGTTATTGAAGGTTTTCTCTGGTTCTGTTTTGCTGTTGTTAGGATACAGTACATGTTTCAGGAATTTTTCAACCAAGTACGCCTATTACGTTGATCAAAAGTAAATAATCAATGGAACCAAGAAGTAACTTATACATTAATAATGCCAGTTCTTTATGAAAAAGTAACTAGAAGTGCATAACACCAAAATCAATTCATAATATATGTATAAAACTCTACAATCCATGCTGACTAGATTTTTTTGTGATGTTATCGTATCGCACGATAAATTTTACCCATCTAATACTGCCCTAATGCTGAATGGGTTATTTGCTTTTTGGTCAATTTCTGTATTTTGGCTATTTCAATTTTACTTCAAATTTGTAGAACAATAATATAGCTATTTCCGAGTCAATGTACTTAAAATTTAGGTTCTGAAGATTTTGGCTGTATTTTGTTCAAGTGAAAAATGATATAACATATTGTTTTGGGACCTATTGGTGCATCTCGGCTCTTCCATCCTCTAAACTAAACTAAAATAATTAAAAACAGTAAAAATAAAATCTAAAAGCCAGCTCTTATCATTCATATACTTATCAAGCTTTTTCTTAAACTCACTTAAATTTACTGCCTCTATAACATCTGCAGGCAACCCAAAGGCCAACCATTCTGTTAGAAAAATGAAACTGTCTTAGCTGAATATGACTCCTATCTTGCCAAAATTTATATTTGTGCCCCCTAGTTCCACTATTCTCACTGTTAAATATGAAAAAAAGATGATGCTACCAACACTATCAATTCCCTTTACAATATTTAACACCTCAATCAGATCCCCCCTAACTCTTTTTTGTTTTCAAGAGAAACAATTTGAGAGATTC
>NW_013666156.1:3446-4569 GCF_000517525.1 Limulus polyphemus
CATTCTAGTAACCCTTCTCTGAATCCTTTCAAACAATTCAATGTCTTTCCTAAGGTAAGGAGTCCAATACTAAATACAATATTCCAAATGTAGCCAAACCGGGGCCCGGTACAATGAAGTTATAACCTCTTTAGACTTGTATTCAATATTTCTGTAGATACAACCTAAAATCCTATTTGCTCTACCACTAACAACAGCACACTGCTTGGGTGCCTTTAGAGACTGATCGACTATTACACCAATATCCCTTTCCTTCATCACACTATTAAAGTTATTCCCATCCAAATTATACTTATTATTCAAATTATGATAATCCACATGCATTATCTTGTATTTATTATAAATAAAACCCATCTGCCATATATTTGCCCAACTCACTAAATGATCTAAATTCTTTTGTAAATCAGCAGCATCGTCTTCAAAGCTAGCAACACCCAAGACCTTAATAACATCTGCAAATTTAAGTAATTTATTGACTATTCCTTGATCTATGTCATTGATGTAAATCAAAAAGAGCAAAGGTCTTAAGACTGAGCCATATAGTGCTAATTTTGTACAAGCCTTTTATGTAGCACCTTGTCAAATGCTTTCTGAAAATCCAGATAAACCAAATCTACGTCCTTACCCTCATCTACATAAACAGTAAACTTTTCAAAGAATGTTAAAAGATTTGTAAGGCAGGATTTTCCCTTAGTGTAACCATGTTGACTATCCAATAAAATTCTAAACTTTGTTAAATGATTTTGCAAAGCATATTTTAACAGACTTTCCAAAACTTTTCCCACAACTGGTGTAAGAATAATGGGTCTCTAATTACTGGGACAATTCTTATCACCTTCCTTGAAAAGAGAAGTTACATTAGCTAACTTCCATTTTGATAAAAGAGTTAGCACAAAAGATCACATATAAAGTGTAATAGACTTAAAATAAGACCCAAAACTCGAGCGCTTTCGAATAGTTGACTCTTCTTCTTCTTCTTTGTTCTCCTAAAGAATAATAGTCAACTATTCGAAAGCGCTCGAGTTTTGGGTCTTATTTTAAGTCTATTACACTTTATATGTGATCTTTTGTGCTAACTCTTTTATCAAAATGGAAGTTAGCTAATGTAACTTCTCTTTTCAAG
>NW_013666156.1:4579-13501 GCF_000517525.1 Limulus polyphemus
TGATCGTTTGAAGTTGTAAGAATAATGTATTGATGACAATTTTAACTACAAATAAAAATCAATAAAGTTGAAGATTGTATACGAGTGAATGATCTATTCTCCTAAAGAATAATAGTCAACTATTCGAAAGCGCTCAAGTTTTGGGTCTTATTTTAAGTCTGTTAGCTAACTTCCGATGCTCTGGTACCAGCCTGCTATTCAAGGACTGACAAAAAATAGTAGTAAGTGGCTCACATATCCAATCTTTAACCTCCTTCAAAACCCTTGGAAAAATATTATCTGGCCCAGGATCCTTATCGTTTTTTAAATTTTCCATTTTTTCTTAACCAGCTCATAATTAATGCAGTCATCTAGTTCGATCTTGTTTCCTTCTATCAACCTTTCAAGATGGGAAATACTATAATACAACTATATTATCTTTTCCAAGCTCTCCCATTGTGTAGCTTTGTGCTTAATTGCAAACAAACAATGTTTTATAAAGAAAGATTAAATAGTAAAAAGTTTGTTACAAGAAATTGCTCAGAGGTGAGTGTTGTTGATAGAAATAAAAATATTTCTTTTCAAATAATTATTTTCGAACTGTATCGACGTAACAAGATTTTACTATCGAGATAATGGGAAACACCAAAGTGTTTTGTTTCGTGGTATATGAATTTCACATATAAAAACTAAAAACGTCAATAGACCAGAAAAGCTTCTTGAATTTTACAATAATAATAATTACGAGTAATAATAAACAGTTTACGTGAGCTAGAAATCTTAGTAGTTGAATATTTTACGGTAATGATCAGTAGTATCCCCTTTATTGTTAATTTCGGATGAAAAGTAAACTAACTATACATCAGTGCTAAAGTAATTAAAAATTAATGCAATCCTGTATAACAAGTTGTCTAGAAATGTTCAAAGTCGTAACTCAGTACTTTAGAAAACTAAATCTGGTCAATAGAGTTGTGGGGTGTTATAAGGTTTGACACACATTCAATGTGCTTAATGCTAGGGCTGAATTAACGTGTTTTTATTTTCGACCATTGCACAACTTTATACGCATATAAAAAGTGTAAACAACGAAAGAGAGATTTAAAAAACACCAGAAAAAACATTTCGTAACCGTTTACATGACATAATCTGGTATAGTACATAAGTTTATAAACATCTACCGCTTACATTATAAAAATCACCTTGATCTTAAAATAAACCTACCCTTTACCTTTTATTTTTGAAGGTTTTTTGTTGTATAACAATAGCTTCTGTTTGTTTTAAGTTCTCTAAAATTTTTCCTGTAAACAAAATTTTAATTTTCACTGTGATGTTGTCCGTGTTTAAAATGTCGACAGACGTGTGATGAAGCACGTTCATGTTGTTTTCTTGAACTTAAATATCACCAAGTCTTCCCCATGCAAAGGCTATTACAATATGTACGTTCTATACTGTATTTAAAACAATCTGTTTTTCAATAACAATTGGGTTAATTCTTTTCTAAAATCCCCCAAATGGGTCAACGTTTAGTTTTCGGACTTACAACGCTAAATTCCGGGGCTCGATGCCCCACGATGTTGTTGTTTTCCTGATCTGTTTACTTTGCACTAAGTAAACAGCAACAACTTCCTCGCAAACGGATTAAACTTTTTTCTAGTAAACACAAAAACGTACTCTTGATGGAAAGTTATACACTTTTCCCCCTTTACCATCCCCTGGTAAATCAGAACTAAGTTTATGAACTTACGACGCTAAAGTATGGGGTTCGATTTCCTGCTGAGGACAGAGCGCAGACAGCCCATTGTGTAGCTTTGTGGTAACAACAACAGCATCTTGTCCCCCGGTAGGTTAGCCGTAAGCTCACTAACTTATAACGCCAAAACCCGGGGTTCGTTTCCCTGAGGTAGACAAAACGCATACATCCATTTCGCAATTTTTTACGCTTGGTGACTAAAGCGTTTGAACTGCAATCCGGGGGTTGCGGGATCAAGTTGTTGCTATGACAAAACGACAATACTATTGCCATCTATCGCCTTCCTGGGAAAGCATTTTCAAATTCTAATCTTTATGATGTTTTGATGGTACGGCCAATCAAAGAATGCATTAAGCTTCTATCTCACAGATTCTCTTTTCAATTTCACCTCTGGTGAAAAAGAAATCTTTGATATATATTTCTAAATTCTATTCTCTTCGTAGTCAGTGCTTATATATTATAATATATGTTGCGAAACGCTACCACCATCTGTGGACGTCTTAGGTACACATAACATGATCGGCGTTCTTTTTATATTTTATATATCTAAGCCATTGCGTCTGGGATGTCTCAACTCTTATTAGTTATCGTTTCATTTATTACTAACAATGGAATTTAGCGAGACTCTTCAACTATACTAATAAACCTATAAAATTGACTGGAACGTAAGGCCTCAATAACCTTTGTCAACTTGTTCTGTCCTGGGCTAATTTTTTATACATGTTTCTATACGTTCCTCAACTTTTTTGTTTTAGTTTTGTCACTGTTGTTCTACGACAAGTAACATTCGGCCTTCCTCATCTTCCAGTATGGAGTCCAGAAGATCCCTTGTGTCTTTGAACTTTCCGTAAAATATAACCTATTCGTCTCTATGTTCTCCTTGCAGTTTCTACCATGAAATCGTCTTGATTGTATTATTCTTTAAGTTTTTCATTACCTATTATTGTGGACCACCGAATCTTTATAATATCTCACATCTATTAATAGGCGCAAATTCGCAGTTTCTTCTCCAGATCCTTCGTTATCTTCCACCTTTCACATCCATACCGTAACACTGATTGTACATTACTATTTGCTGTACGTAACTTAGTGCTCTTGGTTCCCTTATTTGATGTCCACAGCTTTATCATTACGCCAGATGTTTTCCTAGTTTTACAAATTACGGAGTTAACATTTTCGTCAGTCCCTTTTGATGTTGTCATTTTATATACTGCCCAAATATGTCGATTTTCTCTACTTATTCTATCTTTTCATCTCCACTATAGACTGATGTGTAATTTTTTTATTTGTTCGTCATCGTTTTTACCTTTCTGCAATTGATCTTACACTCATTTCTGGTCAAGTAATCATTAACTCGATTTGTTTAAATTGGGTTATGGTATTGTTAGTACAATATTAATAATGGATTGTCTGCATACTTCATATTTTCAAGGTTACTATTTATCTTCCATCGAGTTTTATTGTTTGGTGGCTCCTTTCATTTATCCAATCCACATATATGAGTAACATTATTGGAGACAATAAACAACTTTTTCGGACACTAACAATCAGATTGTCGGACCTCCATTGTTCAATACACAACAATGACATTTATTATATAACTTAGAAATTATGTTAACAAATTTCTTTGGTATTCCATTCATTCTAAGAAGTTTCTATAGGCTAGGCCGATGTATACTATCAAATGTTTTCTAGAAGTCCACAAAGTATAGGTATAGCGATGCTTGAGATTCATTACACTGTTCTAGAATATTCAAATGTATCCTGCATTTCTAATACTGCATTGTTCCTCACAGAATGGATTTAAACATATGTGTCCAAACGCACTTATATATACATGTATGAATTCAAATGTAAATTAAAAAAAAGTACACATAATTGAATTAATGTTCAAAGATAAACAGAAAAGTGTATTTGTTACAGATAAAGTATAAAGTCAAGTATGTTTTACACGGACAGATACATCAGCCAGCCTATGCTTTCAAGCTCGATGCAAATAACATAAATAATCATTTATGGTGTCATATTTCAACAAATAAGAGTCGCAACTCCCTTTTCATTTCAGATGTTACTGCAATCTTAACTGGTAACTCGGCAAACATCTGTTGCATCTTATCTTGATCTTGTTTCGATGGTTTTGGTGGGTGGTAATCCTAAATATCACGGAATTTTCAGTATCTTTGAAACGTCCCTTGACTCTTCAACTGGTCAGTGCAGCTAGTTAGGAAGTGTACTTGGCTGAGTATTTATTATGTTATTAGGGCGAAGTTGCCTTCTCTTCTCCATCCCGCGGAATAGTTCAGATAATTTTACATGTAACACAACCTTGGTTGCCTAGAGTCCATTATACTCGTCACCCCAAATGCGCCACGCTACAGACACTATGAATTATGTCAGTGAGCAAGAGTGGACGAAACTCCACCTGAGAAAATGTGGTACATAATGGTCCTGCTCATTGTTCATGGGTTGACGAAACTCCACCTGAGAAAATGTGGTACATAATGGTCCTGCTCATTATTCATGGGTTGACGAAACTCCACCTGAGAAAATGTGGTACATAATGGTCCTGCTCATTGTTCATGGGTTTCCTGTGCTACTCAATGGCCACTTCTCATGGGAAAGCAACAGTCAAAATTTCCAAGTATCAAAGGTGACTACTGGATAAGCATCTGCTTCCGCCCTACCAGGGGGTACAACACTGCTTTGATCAGCACTATCAGTCACAGAGACTTCTATAGTGAACCTGCACCAGACAAATCTTTGCGCTGCTAGCCACAGTACATAGGACAAATTCGGGGTTAAACAGCATGTTGCTGAATCTTCGATGCAGTAATACCTTCGCTGTGATTCATGTTGGTCTTCATAAGGAGCACTAATTTTTCTTACCTTTCCCAAACACTTACTCAAAACTAAAACGAAAGAACAGTACCACGCTCACAAACTACTAACTAGATCTTGATCACAGTAATACTTAAACAAAAGAACAGTACCGCGCTCACAAACTACTAACCAGATCTTGATCACAATAATACTTATACAAAAGAAAAGTACCAAACTCACAAACTACTAACCAGATCTTGATCACAGTAATACTGAAACAAAAGAACAGTATCAAACTCACAAATTAGTAACCAGATCTTGATCACAGTAATATTTAAACAAAAGAACGGTAACAAACTCACAAACTACTAACCAGATCTTGATCATAGTAATACTTAAACAAAAGAACAGCACGCTCACAAACTACTAACCAGATCTTGATCACAGTAATACTGAAACAAAAGAACGGTACCAAACTCACAAACTAGTAACCAGATCTTGGTTACGGAATGGGTTAAACAAAAGAGTGGTACCAAGATTACAAACAAATTACCAGATCTGTGACACATATATAGTATATCGTGCACTTGTCGATGCAGTTACAAAGTTCTTATGATTAGCATCTGACTAAAACAAGCTAATTACATAGATCAAAACAACAAATTAACTCAGTGATTAATATAGCTACAATAATATATCAGTCTAACTTATAATGATAATAATGCATTGATCCATCAGTTGGATACCCACGATGTTAACGATATTTTGGGCCGTTATCCAAATTATAGCTCACAAGGTTCAGTCAGCTTTTAGCTTTATGTTAGTCCTAAATTCATATATTAAGCTAAGAATGCAAAATAATTGTCACAAAAAATATATAACAAATATAATGAACAATGATATATATATATATATATATTAAACGTTTTAACCAATACTGTTAACAAAAGTAACATTATAGAAATAGTATAAGTTGTAAAACACATGAAAACTAAAGGTTTCTTAAATGCACGATCATGATCCTTTGAAACAGAACAGACGTCATGCATGAGACACTCGACTTAAGATGTTAAAATCTAAACGCTGTAACTGCATGTAGTTAGTAGTTGGATATGGAAATTAAAGGAGCATCAAAAATCTTAATCCGATATTCCACTTGAAATAATACAATAACATGGTAATGACAAACATCTAAAGCAGTGAGAGATGGTTTTAAAGTATTTACTGTTACGTCAAGTCTCACATTTGTGATGTGAATAACAAAGTAAAAAAAAGTGCATAAAGAATATTTCTTTCAATATCCACTTCTTCAAACAATTCCACGTTCTATGAAATAAACAGATATGAAAAACATTGTATAAAAACATTAGGATTATATTTTGAATGTGTTTTTTTTTATATAACAAAGCCACATCGGGTTATCTTCTGTGTTCACCGAGGGGAATCAAATCCCTTGTGTTAGCATTGTAAATCCGTAGACTTACCGCTGTCACACGGTGGTTATTACATTTTGATTTAAATTAGATTAAACTTATAAATAACTCATTAGAACCCCCTCTTTTTTAGCCTTTAACTTTCTGTTTAGTGCAAAACCTGAGTTTAGTTTTTAATCCTAGCTCTCCAGTGGCACAGCGGTAAGTCTGAAGGCTTATAAACCTAAAAACCAGGTTTTAAAACCTTGGTGGACACGGCACAGATAGCCCGTTGTGTAGCTTTATGCTTAACTACAAACAAACAAACTTTCTAACTCTAAAGATAGCTTTAAGCACAGTCTTTAGAAAGTATTAATTTATTAAATGTTGCTTAGGTTGTTTATGAATTTGCGTGAAAAAGTAAATATGCACATAATAGTCCAGTTTTGGTTAAGTATATGTAAGAAACGTTTCCAAAACGTTTGTAGATGTATTTTCTGTCTTCTCGTTTACTTTACTGAAATATTTAACTTCTCATGATGATAAGAAAAACGTGTTTATGTTTAAGCCAAAAACTACACAAAAGGTCAATTTGCGCTGTGTCCACCGCGGTTATCGAATTTAGATTTTTAACGTTTGAGGCCTTAGGCTTACAGCTGAACCACCGGAAACAACAAATATATTAAACAAACATATAAACATTTGCAGTTAATGCTGTGAAAATAAGAAAACATCTAAACACCAGTTACAAATGTTTGTTTTTGTTGTTAATCGCAAAGCTGCACGATGGGCTATTTGCGTTTTGTCCACCACATGAATCGAACTCTGAAATTTAGCTTTATAAACCTTGAAGGTTACTGCTTGCTTATATATATATATGTGTGTGTGTGGATTTCCAATATAAAGTTTTTTGCAATAACATTCTAAAAACTATTCTATTTTTTTTAATAATGAGAAACTAAATAGTAACTTTTATTATTTATACAAGATAAACTTTTAACCATGATATATATATATATATCTGCCAAGTGATTTTCATAATTTGATAAATTACATTAACTTTCATTTGTTTATGAAAATAGTAAAATATAAATACATTATAGGTTTTAACTTTTTGCTCAAAATTTGAGAACATTAATTTTTAACACATTATAAAAATCCCCTTACCTTATCATTGATGTTTGTAACGTCCAAATATACATTTTCTTTAAGATAGTAAATATTCCCTGTATTGTTTAGGTTTGTTTGTAATTAAGCACAAAGCTACACAATGGCCTATATGTGCTCTGCCCACCACGGGTATCGAAACCCGATTTCTAGCGTTGTAAGTCTGCAGACATTCCGTTAGGGGCGTATTGTTTAGGAAAGAGAAAACCGTATAGAATAATATTTTTTAAAATCGTTTCCTTATATATCTGATTTTAAGATATTTTAACAAGAAAAGCGGTTATTTATTTAAACTACACAAAGACAACTCATATAACAAGCATGATTTAAGATTCTGATGGTGTCTGTTAAAAACATGATTATTTATTCAGATCAAGTATTTCATATAGATCATTAAAAACAGTGGATTTATTCAGTTTTCACAGTTCTAATTGTATCACTTGAAAACATGGTAATTCATACACCTCAAACATTTTTCTAAACATCTTTAAAAATGTGGATTAATTCAGCTTTCACAACTCTAGTGGTATTAGATCATTCCTGTATACGAAGCATTTCTAATATATCAGTAAAACTGACTTTATTCAACATTCACAAAACTGTAATAAGTTTTATATAACAGAACCATAAAGATGCTTTTATTTCTTCAAAGCTGTTTGGGCTGTAAACCCACGCTTACTCTACCGTAACGACTATTTGCACAGTAAGAGATAAACCGAAACTGAAGATATTTTATCTTATTATGTTATCTTCCAATTTTATATCTCAGAAACAGGCATAACCTTAACTATATATAAGCTTCATAACTCTGTAGTTTTCCAGTAGGCGAGCATATGTATATCATGAGGTACATGAAATAATTTAGCTGATAAATGGGTGTGCTGAGAGATATTGTGTGTGTAACAGACTAGTTCTGTCGAATTTACGGTTCATCAGCACTGACTGCAAGAGCGAATCAAATAAATAACGTAGGCCTAATACAGTGGTGGAATGCAAGCATTTTATAGCTTTATTTATTGGTTTTAATGTATAGTCCTTTACTACCACTAATATCATTATTATTATTATCATTATTTTAGGTATTTCGATAACATGCCTTACCGTCACAGTTAATTCACAATTATTATTCAGCGGACTATCTAGTTATTTATTTATTCGTTAATTCCCTGTCTTCACCAAAACGTGAATTCCAGTGATGAAAAGATGATGTAGAGGCCTAACGTATTATTTGATTCGTTACCTCTGCCCCAACAGACTAGTTTTGATTATGAAGAAAATAGATGAACAAATAAATAAATAACCGGTTAGTCCGCTGAATATTAATATATACTCAATTTTGACGGTATATCACATGTTATCCAATCACCTAAAGTATTTTAGATTATTAATAGTGAATAAAAGACTATACATCTAAACCAAACAAACTGCTTACATTCCACCACTATATGAAGCCTATTATGTTTATTCGCTTCGCTCTTCCAATCAGTACTGATAAGTTGTAAATTCAGCGAAATTAGTCTGTTGCAGCAGGAATAGCGAATCAAAAAGTAGATTAGGCCTCTATATCGTGTTTCCTTCACTGAAGTTCACATTTTAGAATAGTCTATTCAAGTCTGGTCCTGTTCTACCCATTGGTCTTTAAGATTGTGAGTCAATGGGAAACACTACACGTATATATATATATATATATATATATATATATATAGTAGTAATAAGTATCGTAGTATACTTAGTTAGTAGTAGTACTGTGTTAGTAGAAGACAACAACTAATATAAGTAACTAGATAGTAACTA
>NW_013666156.1:13522-22094 GCF_000517525.1 Limulus polyphemus
TATATATATATATATATATATATATATCGTATAAAGTGCTGTATCAGTTTTAGAAGTGTATCTGTGTTAGAGAAGCAACTAACATGTAAATACGATGACTAATGCATGGATTGGTCTTTCCAATAATGATTTAACGAGATAACCTACTCGTCATAACGAATTCTTTGAATATGTCAGTTGGGCCAAAGTATCGGAAATTCTGGTAAGCTGGTTATTACAGGCTGATAATGAAAAATAAAATACTGCATGAAATAACTATATGATGGATTTGTAAAGCTCCTGAAGAGCAAACTCTTGCCTACCTTTGAGACGAGAACAAATATTTTCATGTCTCGTTGCATATTGTGTTTTAGCTAAAAAATAACGTCAGAAACGTGGAAAGTTGATTTTATTTTAAGTGATTAACGAACTTGGATCCACAAATTCTTAATTTCAATGATACGGAAGAAAACTACTGAAGCAGGTAGTTAGTTGTTTGAACTGTTAAGGATGGGTTAGAGCAGGATACCCAATAAATCTGTGCTATTGCATGTGATTATATCATAGTACTGAACAAAATTCACGTAAACTAAATGCAGAACATGAGATGGGTGTATCTAGATTGCCATGAGATTGTAACATCATCGAATCATTTCATCTCACTTAGCTTTTCCTAGCTTTACTATAGACAAGTGAAATCATAATGTTTTCAATTTTCGCGTAAAGTTTCACAAAACGCTATCTACGTACAGCCGTTACTAATTATAAACTAATAGATTAGAGAGAAGACAGTTGGCTTACAGCACTTATCAACAACACTTGAGCTACACCAAATAATTGGATCTGTCCAGCACGGTTTTTGTGAACCAAGAACCCTAGGATACATAGTGTGAGTACGTTAATCGCTGGGTCATGCTCAGCTTAGATCAGAATATAAACGTAAATACAACAAACATCTACCCCTTGACCGGCTTAACAGGCTCCTTCTGAATTCACCTATTTAAACATATCAACAAATAAAACTGTATCTAAAAGGATTTTCTTCTGTTATTGATTTTAAAATGTTATATATATTTATGTATTTTAGTTTTTACACACAGCGCAAATATTTGAGAGTTTTACAACATTAAAATTTACAGAAGATGGTTCCACTGCTCTACCTTTGCTTGCAATGAAAATTAGTATATGTATGTGACAATTACTTCCTAAATATGTTTCTCTATGCAATAAATATGTCACGTAGACTTTCTAGTATCAGAGTTACGCTCTCTTACATTTTAAAAGTGTTGCTGAAAATCGCGAGAAAATAATTAAAACATTTTGCACTAAATAAGCTAAAAACAAAGAGATAAGTCTAAATTACTGTAACCAGTTTGTCCTGTGTTGATGCTCTAGCTTCGTGACGTAATTGATATGTTAAGGTCGAGATGAGATATTCACCTGCATATCTCCATGTTATCAAAAAATTAAGGAAAATACTTTTTGTCTCTCCACAAACTCATTTTAAACTTGGAACTACCTACATACATCAGACTGTTGAGTTTTCTTTATGGAACGAAAGTATGCATCTAGTGTGTCAACCTATCACAGTGCTGTCGTAATCAGATTTTGTTCTAGGTATTTCAGGTGTTTACTTGCGATATTTATAATTTTGATAAGAACCTAATGCTACGTATGTGGAAAACAAGTGTTACGTCAGGAAACAAACTGTTCACTAAATAATTCTATGAATCATTTATAATTTCTGATCAAACTATATCTCATGAGATTCGGCCAGTTAAGTAGATTAGGGAATTTCTAACCAAATGTAAATATTTTATGACATAAGAAGTTTTACTAAAAATAGATTCATTCTTTAGCTTTTTAATTTTTTTCTATATAGTTAGAGTGATAATTCTAATTTTCTATGCAATACTCCAAAAGTATGTAAGTGAAAAGTGTAAACATTTTTGTTAAAAATCAGTTCTCTACCTCGACAAATAGTATTTCTTTTGCACTCATTGAATTTACCTATATATTGTAATGTTATTTTAACATTTCATTGCTTCTCTATTGTTCTCAAACAGTGTTTATTGCATTTGAGACATTTACCAATTAGAATTGATAGTAGATTCGACAATTAGTCGATTTTATGAGGTATATTTTTGTAAGCTGAGAATCCAAAATAACTTTAGTCAATACACTTGCGCTGCAATAAAAGCCATACATTATGAACGACTTAGTACGTTGTAGGTTTTTTTTATTTTAATGTGTGTTCAAGCATAATTAATTGATGTCTTTAGCTCCCCCCAAGTGGCACAGCGGTACGTCTGAGGACTTATGCTAGAAACCGGGTTTTGATACCCGTGGTGGACAGAGCATAGATAGCCCATTGTGTAGCTTTGTGCTTAATTACAAACAAACGTCTTTAGTTCTTTCATAAAGTTATAATGTAATATTTTTGATTAGTGAGAACAAAGTTACCCACAACTGTAAAATCAGAACATTTCCATGGACGCAGTGGGCGATAAAAACATTTTGTTACCTTATTGTTTCGTAATATGTTAAAAGTATCTTTTATTACCTTATTGTTTCGTAATATGTTAAAAGTACCTTTTATTACATTTATTACCTTGTTGTTTTGCAATATATGTTAAAAGTACCTTTTCTAAGGTATCTTATAAGTTTGTGAGGGTGTCTTTAGGCAACATGTAAATTTGTTTATTTTAAAATTTATTTTTCACATTACTTTAAAGTATTCTATAAATAAAAATAGCACAATTTAAACAAACGACGGTATAGGCGGTAAAACGTCATTATCGTTTTTTATATAAGTTATCATTATTGGCTAACAAAATAATGCTGAAGTGATTCTGTCGTAATAGTGGACGCATCAAAGATAAGGAAGGGAAATTCTTTTTGAAAGAGATGTAGTGGCCAGAAAATAGACAGAGTATATAAGTAACTTGTATGATGACCCTAATCGTGGAGAACCCAGAGTGATAGAGAAACACTGTTCCAAGCATTATGAAGTGTTATATGTACTAAAAATGATGAAAACAGGGAAGGCACCAGGTATTGAGGAAGTAATAACAAAACATCTGAAAGCCCTGGATGAGTCAGAGATAAAGATTGTAACCAATTTATGTGACAAAATTTACTGATCTGGTCACATACCTAGTGATTTAAGCCACTCTCTATTTATAAAGTTACCAAAAAAGTAAAAGGCAATGGAATGCAGTCAATACAGAATCATAAGTTGAAAGTAATGCTGAAACTCATGATAAAGAAAAAATATAATCATATTAGAGGCAGAGATAACCGACACTCAGTCATGATTTAGGCTAGGTAATGGCACAAGAGAAGAGATATTCAATCTAAGATTGATCTTTGGTAAATGCTCGGAAGTAAGCAAGTACACACACACACACATACACACATACATGTATATATATATATATATATATATATGATTCATTGAGTATAAGAAGACTTTTGACAGGGTGTACCATCAAAAGATAATGGATGTGTTAACCAAGTGTGATACAGACAGTAGAGATGTGAGATTCATCCAGAACCTGTACTGGGAGCATAAAGCTATTCAACCTTTACACAGAATAAATATTTAGAGAGATAGATGAGCTCCCTGGAATAAGAATTGGAGGGGTTAATATAGTGGCACTGAGGTACGCTAACGATAGAGTGCTACTGGTGGTGTCAGAGGAAGCATTACAAAGGAAGTGAGCAGAAGAAGTTTAGAGTACGGGTTACCATGAATATAAAGAAGACAAAAACCATGGTTATGAGGAGAGATGTAAAAAAAAATAGTTAGAGTCAACACCAAAGTGGATGGTCACACACTAAAACAAGTTGACAAGTTTGTCTACTTGGGGCAACTAATATAAATGAAGGTGGTAAATGTGAAGCAGAAGTCAAGAGACAGATAGAAATTGCAAGAGAAAATTTTATCCGTGTGAAAGATGTATTAACAACAAGAAATATTAGGTTCGAGACAAAGAAAACTTATAAATTGTTATATATTTTCCTCTATGCTGCAGAGACTTGGATACTAACCAAAGAACTCTGAAACAAAATATAATGTGTAAATGTGGATGTTCAGAAGAATGTTGAAAAAAAATAATATACAGAGTTAAAACAAATAAGGAAATATTGAAAATGGCCAAAACATAGCGTACACTAAAAGCAGACATCCAAAAAAGAAAGTGCCAGTATTTTGGACACATTATCAGAACAAATTAGATTCAAGAATCTGTTCTATATATTAACCCTGGGGAAAACGTTGGTTAAAATAAAATGTATATATATATATACATATCTGGAGTGTAAAGGTAGTTTTTTCTAAACGTCTTATCAAACGTTGTAAAATGTTGTTTGGAAACTATAAAGGCAGTAGAGACATAGTAATGGGGTTTAAAGTTTCTCACTACATTTATTAATTTCTTAGAATAAATATGATTTGTAACCTACTACAATTTGTTTTACAAATTTACTGAATTAAATCATGAGTTGCTTAAGCTAGGTGGATCGGAATTCAGGTATGATGGTTTGTTCTAGGTACAGTTTCGTAAGCTTCACGAATGTTTCTAATTTTGTGTGTTCTTTTATAGTCAGAACTTTCAGAATTTGCATAATATTTTAAGCCTTCCAGAGAAAGAAAGTTTACTTTATGTTTGGTTTTGATGTATAGTCCTTTACTCATCACTAATAACCTGAAATACATTAGGTGTTTAGATGATATGTGACATTGGGTCACTATTAATTATCTGTTATTATTAAATGACTAACTGGTTATTTATTTACTTGTGAATTTCACTGAAAAAAGGATGACATATAGGCCTACGCAGCGCTCATGAACTGTGAATTCAATGTTATCTTTCATTCATGTTCTAGCGAGGAAAATAAATTAAAAATACATAATTAACCAGTTAGTTCGCTGAATAATAAAAGATAATAAACTGTGACGGTATGTCACATGTTATCTAAATGCCTAAAGTATTGTAGGTTATCAATGATGAATAAATGACTGTACATCTAAACCAAACAAAACTGCTTATATTCCACCACTATATGAGGCGTACTTTGTTTATCTGCATCGCTTTTCAAAAGAAGCGCTGATAAGCTGTGAATTCAGCGAAACCAAATGTGCTATAGAAGAAGTAGCAAATGAAAGAATAGATTAGGCCTCTACGTCATGTTTTTTCAATGAAATTCGCCTTTCTGTGAGAAAGAGAAATTCACAAATAAATAAATAAAATTCAATCGTGTAACTGTTTAAAAACATGACCATAAGAAGTGTATGTTAACTCATCTTAATATGTTATTACTTATATTTTTACAGAAATTATATTGAAAAATCGAAAGATTATTACAAATAACGTATGGCTTCTGAAAAACTAAACAGAAAACATGAAGAAGAACAATGTTCTACAGATTTTGCATTGAATAAAAAAAACGCTACTCCTAAACGAAAACAATACTCCCATGTATTGCAGTACAGAGAATATGACTTGTGTCAGGGAGAAACCTTCATAAGACAAAGTAGAGTCATTTCAACTATAACTCATGCATTTCTGTGTCCTCATGATAGACGTAATTCTGCAGAAGTAACTGACTTCTGTGACGATTTTTGTCATAATGAAGCAATACAAACATACTGTAAAGGGCAAGATTTTCTTGGCAGCGAAGAGTCAAGAGTGGAAGAAGAAACTTTCTCTCGTCAAATGACAACCCGGAAAGCGAAACCCGGACCTAATTATCAACAAACCTTAACAACTTCAAGAGGAATACAAAAAACTGGTCACCTTCTTTGTGCAACTAAAGTTCTGTCCTATTTGCCTTTTGTTCCTATCATTTCTTTAACTGATAATTTGCTAAAGTCTCCCGTAAACCATGAGGATTGTAAAACTGAATATGGAAAAATTAAAGAGGAGACTCAGAAATTTTCTAAAGATGCCATTAGATATGTCTTAACTACCAAACTGTGTAAAAATGATAAACTTATACAAGAGTACAGTCCTTTAAACGATCCTCTTGCTAGGTCAGTAAGGAAGCTAGTTACACAAATGATAACGATGTACAGAACTTCTTACGAGATCTCTGTACAAAAACTGGATATATCGGCCAATAACATCTTTGAGGCTTTCAAGGCTGTTACTGACAATTTATTTGAAGGCAACAACGACCTGATAACTTGGAGCCGATTGATAGCCCTTCTGTCCTTTGGCGCTCAAATGACCTTACATTTATATGAAAACGGAATGGAAGAGTTTGCTTCAGATACTGTGAATTTTGTAGGTACCCACCTTGGTGAAAGAGTCACACCGTGGATTCAGAAGCAAGGGGGTTGGGTAAGTGTGACCTTTTAAAAACCTGCTTTATGCACGTAGATAACCCGCTTAAAAATCATAAAAATAGCTGGGTTGCAAATAAATAATCTACAAAAGCATAAAAATATTTGAGAAAAAATATAAATGTACATTGAGTAAATAATAGTTTCCAAAGATGTGGTGGGGGGGGGGGTATAGAGTGATTTGGTGCTTTAAATGGCGGTGGTGTGTGGGGTATAGAGTGATTTTGGTGCTTTAAATGTCTCTTTATTCAAGGTCCTTACTGACATTCATTGTTCATGGCCAGCAATAGATATGGGAGAAAACTTGTACATCTTGAAAGTTAAAAAATAGTAACAATATATATATATATATGTATGTTTGTATGTGTGCATTTTGTGAAATTGAATTCAGTAAGCTAGGAAAACAAATGATTAGGTTGTTAAAATATTTAGAAGTCTTAGTGCAGTTCAACTTCTAAATGGTGCCATCTTTGACAACTGAAAAGAATAGTAGTTTGATTCTTCCCCCATCGGATGAATGTAACATGACTTATTATCCACTGAAAGGGTTAAAATAGAATTACTTGTAAAACTCAAAGTAACCTTTCCCTAGCTGGGGGGTAACGCTAATTACCAGGTCATACTGCTAGCTCAGTAGTAGCCACTAGTAGGGAAGTAATTAGATATATTTAAAATAACATTAAAGTCTTGTAGTTGTGTTCAACGACAATCATTTAAGTTGTAGTGGTACAACAGTTACATAAGTGCTAAAAGACAATGTAAAAAAGATAAATTACAAAGCTTTTATTTTTGCATTGCATACAGATGCTTTAAATCTGTTCAATGCTAGTGCGTGTAAAAACTTTCAGCGCTAGCAGCGGAATTCTTGACTCGTACTTGAAACACGCTTTGTGGTTATGTATTTAACGATCTCCTGGTTTCATCAGACTTCAAGATTAGCTGGCAGTATTCCTAGTTGTTTCCGGTGTACATGGACAAATGGTGAACTGGTGATAACATAGATAAGTCTTATATCATTATTCATTTATGTTTGCATTCCAAACTACTTTCCTTCGCGATTTTCTTGGGCGAGTAAATTCCGTTGGTGATTATCAGCTAAAGACTCAACCAATTATGTAAGTATCAACACACAAACACAATGTATACAACAGTGAAAAGGGTGACCGGTAATTTGACTCCCAGTATTTTCACTTCCAGTAATTTCACTCCTTGTAAATTCAAATGTCAAAAAATAATCAATAATAAACGTAGCATTTATTAAAAATTATTAAAAGTGATGCAAGTTATGAAAAATCGATCTTGGTTTTTCTGGATTATATCTAGCAAGAAGAACTTACAGGCCTACGTTCTCTTACAACCTATTCAGTCGTTCAGCTACTGCAACCAGCAGCAATTATGAAACACTAAAACATATTTTTCGACATTAATAAATTATTACATAGAATGAATTTACAAGGAGTGAAATGCATAGGGAGTGAAATCACCGGCAGTGAATTATCCTACACCTAGTGAAAAGATACATAAAAATATAAGCCAATAGTATTAAGATGTGGGATACAGTGGGGGTCTAAAGAACCAGTATTTAGCTTCAAATGACAGCTACATTAACTAGGAGCCTTTTTACTTCATTTATTTCGTAATATTATATTGCTTAATTTTCGAAATGAGACACGAGTTTCATCAGAGTGAAAACCATTTAGCAAATAAGTGTACTCTAAGTTTTTGAAAAATGCATTCCTTTTTTCTACTAGACAACTGAGAAATAAATGATTTGATGACGGAGCAAAGACATTAAAAAGCACTATCTTATAATCTTTTTATATTATAAATGTATTTGGATTAAGAGGGAAAAAATCCTTCTGAGAAAATCTGAAAATGAGAAGGTAATAAGAATTGAAACTGAACACGATTTAAATAAATTATATAATATATTTTGAAATAATTATCGCTATTAAATATGACAAATCAAGAATCCTTATAATATCATTTTTCTGGTTCAAGTATAATTAATTTATTACAAATGAACATATGTAGTTTATGTAGTAATTTAGTTTTGTCTTGTATATTTACAGTTAATTCCACAGAAAGTACATACACAGAAAGTCTTTACAGAAATTTCAGTAAAGGATTAGAAGTTTAATTTTTTAGATAGATAAATGTATAAAGAAATATAAATTTAGATATTATAATAAATCTGGAAGTATAGTTTGTTTGTTATGAATCTCGTGCAAAGCTACACGAGGG